>NC_091298.1:60774077-60859077 GCF_038502225.1 Cherax quadricarinatus
AGACACTTTATGCTGCAGCCTCAGACACTTTATGCTGCAGCTTCAGACACTTTATGCTGCAGCTTCAGATACTTTACGCTGCAGCCTCAGACACTTTATGCTGCTGCTTCAGACACTTTATGCTGCAGCTTCAGACACTTTATGCTTCAGCCTCAGACACTTTATGCTGCAGCCTCAGACACTTTATGCTTCAGCCTCAGACACTTTATGCTGCAGCCTCAGACACTTTGTTGCAGCTTCAGACACTTTATGCTTCAGCCTCAGACACTTTATGCTGCAGCCTCAGACACTTTGTTGCAGCTTCAGACACTTTATGCTGCAGCCTCAGACACTTTGTTGCAGCTTCAGACACTTTATGCTGCAGCCTCAGACACTTTATGCTGCAGCTTCAGACACTTTATGCTGCAGCCTCAGACACTTTATGCTGCAGCCTCAGACATTTTATGCTGCAGCCTCAGACACTTTATGCTGCAGCTTCAGACACTTTATGCTGCAGCTTCAGACACTTTATGCTGCAGCCTCAGACACTTTATGCTGCAGCTTCAGACACTTTATGCTGCAGCTTCAGACACTTTATGCTTCAGCCTCAGACACTTTATGCTGCAGCCTCAGACACTTTATGCTGCAGCCTCAGACACTTTATGCTGCAGCCTCAGACACTTTATGCTTCAGCCTCAGACACTTTATGCTTCAGCCTCAGACACTTTATGCTGCAGCCTCAGACACTTTATGCTGCAGCTTCAGACACTTTATGCTTCAGCCTCAGACACTTTATGCTTCAGCCTCAGACACTTTATGCTGCAGCTTCAGACACTTTATGCTTCAGCCTCAGACACTTTATGCTGCAGCTTCAGACACTTTATGCTGCAGCCTCAGACACTTTATGCTGCAGCTTCAGACACTTTATGCTGCAGCCTCAGACACTTTATGGTGCAACCTCAGACACTTTATGCTGCAGCTTCAGACACTTTATGCTTCAGCCTCAGACACTTTATGCTGCAGCCTCAGACACTTTACGCTGCAGCTTCAGACACTTTATGCTTCAGCCTCAGACACTTTATGCTGCAGCTTCAGACACTTTATGCTGCAGCCTCAGACACTTTATGCTTCAGCCTCAGACACTTTATGCTGCAGCCTCAGACACTTTATGCTGCAGCCTCAGACACTTTATGCTGCAGCCTCAGACACTTTATGCTGCAGCCTCAGACACTTTATGCTGCAGCCTCAGACACTTTATGCTGCAGCCTCAGACACTTTATGCTGCAGCTTCAGACACTTTATGCTGCAGCCTCAGACACTTTATGCTTCAGCCTCAGACACTTTATGCTGCATCCTCAGACACTTTATGCTGCAGCCTCAGACACTTTATGCTGCAGCCTCAGACACTTTATGCAGTAACTTCAGACACTTTATGCTGCATCCTCAGACACTTTATGCTGCAGCTTCAGACACTTTATGCAGCAACTTCAGACACTTTATGCTGCAGCCTCAGACACTTTATGCTGCAGCCTCAGACACTTTATGCAGTAACTTCAGACACTTCATGCTGCATCCTCAGACACTTTATGCTGCAGCCTCAGACACTTTATGCTGCAGCCTCAGACACTTTATGCTGCAGCCTCAGACACTTTATGCAGTAACTTCAGACACTTTATGCTGCAGCCTCAGACACTTTATGCAGTAACTTCAGACACTTTATGCTGCATCCTCAGACACTTTATGCTGCATCCTCAGACACTTTATGCTGCAGCCTCAGACACTTTATGCAGTAACTTCAGACACTTTATGCTGCAGCCTCAGACACTTTATGCAGTAACTTCAGACACTTTATGCAGCAACTTCAGACACTTTATGCAGCAACTTCAGACACTTTATGCAGCAACTTCAGACACTTTATGCAGCAACTTCAGACACTTTATGCAGCAACTTCAGACACTTTATGCTGCAGCTTCAGACACTTTATGCAGCAACTTCAGACACTTTATGCAGCAACTTCAGACACTTTATGCTGCAGCTTCAGACACTTTATGCAGCAACTTCAGACACTTTATGCTGCAGCTTCAGACACTTTATGCTTCAGCCTCAGACACTTTATGCTGCAGCTTCAGACACTTTATGCTGCAGCCTCAGACACTTTATGCTGCAGCTTAAGACACTTTATGCTGCAGCTTCAGACACTTTATGCTGCAGCCTCAGACACTTTATGCTGCAGCTTCAGACACTTTATGCTTCAGCCTCAGACACTTTATGCTGCAGCCTCAGACACTTTATGCTGCAGCTTCAGACACTTTATGCTTCAGCCTCAGACACTTTATGCTGCAGCTTCAGACACTTTATGCTGCAGCCTCAGACACTTTATGCTGCAGCTTAAGACACTTTATGCTGCAGCTTCAGACACTTTATGCTGCAGCCTCAGACACTTTATGCTGCAGCTTCAGACACTTTATGCTTCAGCCTCAGACACTTTATGCTGCAGCCTCAGACACTTTATGCTGCAGCTTCAGACACTTTATGCTTCAGCCTCAGACACTTTATGCTGCAGCCTCAGACACTTTATGATTCAGCCTCAGACACTTTATGCTGCAGCCTCAGACACTTTATGCTGCAGCCTCAGACACTTTATGCTGCAGCCTCAGACACTTTATGCAGCAACTTCAGACACTTTATGCTTCAGCCTCAGACACTTTATGCTTCAGCCTCAGACACTTTATGCTGCAGCCTCAGACACTTTATGCTGCAGCTTCAGACACTTTATGCTGCAGCCTCAGACACTTTATGCTGCAGCCTCAGACACTTTATGCTGCAGCCTCAGACACTTTATGCTGCAGCTTCAGACACTTTATGCAGCAACTTCAGACACTTTATGCTGCAGCCTCAGACACTTTATGCTGCAGCTTCAGACACTTTATGCAGCAACTTCAGACACTTTATGCTGCAGCCTCAGACACTTTATGCTGCAGCTTCAGACACTTTATGCAGCAACTTCAGACACTATGCAGCAACTTCAGACACTTTATGCAGCAACTTCAGACACTTTATGCTGCAGCCTCAGACACTATGCTGCATCCTCAGACACTTTAGGCTGCAGCCTCAGACACTTTATGCTGCAGCTTCAAACACTTTATGCTTCAGCTTCAGACACTTTATGCTGCAGCTTCAGACGCTTTATGCTGCAGCCTCAGACACTTTATGCTTCAGCCTCAGACACTTTATGCTGCAGCTTCAGACACTATGCTTCAGCCTCAGACACTTTATGCTTCAGCCTCAGACACTTTATGCTTCAGCCTCAGACACTTTATGCTTCAGCCTCAGACACTTTATGCTTCAGCCTCAGACACTTTATGCTGCATCCTCAGACACTTTATGCTGCAGCTTCAGACACTATGCTGCATCCTCAGACACTTTATGCTGCAGCTTCAGACACTTTATGCTTCAGCTTCAGACACTTTATGCTGCAGCTTCAGACGCTTTATGCTGCAGCCTCAGACACTTTATGCTTCAGCCTCAGACACTTTATGCTGCAGCTTCAGACACAATGCTGCATCCTCAGACACTTTATGCTTCAGCCTCAGACACTTTATGCTGCAGCTTCAGACACTTTATGCTGCAGCCTCAGACACTTTATGCTTCAGCCTCAGACACTTTATGCTTCAGCCTCAGACACTTTATGCTTCAGCCTCAGACACTTTATGCTGCAGCCTCAGACACTTTATGCTGCAGCTTCAGACACTTTATGCTGCAGCCTCAGACACTTTATGCTTCAGCCTCAGACACTTTATGCTTCAGCCTCAGACACTTTATGCTGCAGCCTCAGACACTTTATGCTTCAGCCTCAGACACTTTATGCTGCAGCCTCAGACACTTTATGCTTCAGCCTCAGACGCTTTATGCTGCAGCCTCAGACACTTTATGCTTCAGCCTCAGACACTTTATGCTGCAGCCTCAGACACTTTATGCTTCAGCCTCAGACACTTTATGCTTCACCCTCAGACACTTTATGCTTCACCCTCAGACACTTTATGCTTCAGCCTCAGACACTTTATGCAGCAACTTCAGACACTTTATGCTTCAGCCTCAGACACTTTATGCTTCAGCCTCAGACACTTTATGCTTCAGCCTCAGACACTTTATGCTGCAGCCTCAGACACTTTATGCTGCAGCCTCAGACACTTTATGCTGCAGCCTCAGACACTTTATGCTGCAGCCTCAGACACTTTATGCTGCAGCTTCAGACACTTTATGCAGCAACTTCAGACACTTTATGCTGCAGCCTCAGACACTTTATGCTGCAGCTTCAGACACTTTATGCAGCAACTTCAGACACTTTATGCTGCAGCCTCAGACACTTTATGCTGCAGCCTCAGACACTTTATGCTGCAGCCTCAGACACTTTATGCTTCAGCCTCAGACACTTTATGCTGCAGCCTCAGACACTTTATGCTGCAGCCTCAGACACTTTATGCAGCAACTTCAGACACTTTATGCTTCAGCCTCAGACACTTTATGCTTCAGCCTCAGACACTTTATGCTGCAGCCTCAGACACTTTATGCTGCAGCTTCAGACACTTTATGCTGCAGCCTCAGACACTTTATGCTGCAGCCTCAGACACTTTATGCTGCAGCCTCAGACACCTTATGCTGCAGCTTCAGACACTTTATGCAGCAACTTCAGACACTTTATGCTGCAGCCTCAGACACTTTATGCTGCAGCTTCAGACACTTTATGCAGCAACTTCAGACACTTTATGCTGCAGCCTCAGACACTTTATGCTGCAGCTTCAGACACTTTATGCAGCAACTTCAGACACTTTATGCTGCAGCCTCAGACACTATGCTGCATCCTCAGACACTTTATGCATCAACTTCAGACACTTTATGCTTCAGCCTCAGACACTATGCTGCATCCTCAGACACTTTATGCTGCAGCTTCAGACACTATGCTGCATCCTCAGACACTTTATGCTGCAGCTTCAAACACTTTATGCTTCAGCTTCAGACACTTTATGCTGCAGCTTCAGACGCTTTATGCTGCAGCCTCAGACACTTTATGCTTCAGCCTCAGACACTTTATGCTGCAGCTTCAGACACTATGCTTCAGCCTCAGACACTTTATGCTTCAGCCTCAGACACTTTATGCTTCAGCCTCAGACACTTTATGCTTCAGCCTCAGACACTTTATGCTTCAGCCTCAGACACTTTATGCTGCAGCCTCAGACACTTTATGCTTCAGCCTCAGACACTTTATGCTTCAGCCTCAGACACTTTATGCTTCAGCCTCAGACACTTTATGCTGCAGCTTCAGACACTTTATGCTGCAGCCTCAGACACTTTATGCTGCAGCCTCAGACACTGTATGCTGCAGCCTCAGACACTTTATGCTTCAGCCTCAGACACTTTATGCTGCAGCCTCAGACACTTTATGCTTCAGCCTCAGACACTTTATGCTGCAGCCTCAGACACTTTATGCTTCAGCCTCAGACACTTTATGATTCAGCCTCAGACACTTTATGCTTCAGCCTCAGACACTTTATGCTGCAGCTTCAGACACTTTATGCTGCAGCCTCAGACACTTTATGCTTCAGCCTCACACACTTTATGCTGCAACCTCAGACACTTTAAGCTTCAGCCTCAGACACTTTATGCTGCAGCTTCAGACACTTTATGCTGCAGCCTCAGACACTTTATGCTTCAGCCTCACACACTTTATGCTTCAGCCTCAGACACTTTATGCTTCAGCCTCAGACACTTTATGCTGCAGTCTCAGACACTTTATGCTGCAGCTTCAGACACTTTATGCTTCAGCCTCAGACACTTTATGCTGCAGCCTCAGACACTTTATGCTTCAGCCTCAGACACTTTATGCTGCAGCCTCAGACACTTTATGCTGCAGCCTCAGACACTTTATGCTGCAGCCTCAGACACTTTATGCAGCAACTTCAGACACTTTATGCTTCAGCCTCAGACACTTTATGCTTCAGCCTCAGACACTTTATGCTGCAGCCTCAGACACTTTATGCTGCAGCCTCAGACACTTTATGCTGCAGCCTCAGACACTTTATGCTGCAGCCTCAGACACTTTATGCTGCAGCTTCAGACACTTTATGCAGCAACTTCAGACACTTTATGCTGCAGCCTCAGACACTTTATGCTGCAGCTTCAGACACTTTATGCAGCAACTTCAGACACTTTATGCTGCAGCCTCAGACACTTTATGCTGCAGCCTCAGACACTTTATGCTGCAGCCTCAGACACTTTATGCTTCAGCCTCAGACACTTTATGCTGCAGCCTCAGACACTTTATGCAGTAACTTCAGACACTTTATGCTGCAGCCTCAGACACTTTATGCAGTAACTTCAGACACTTTATGCAGCAACTTCAGACACTTTATGCAGCAACTTCAGACACTTTATGCAGCAACTTCAGACACTTTATGCAGCAACTTCAGACACTTTATGCAGCAACTTCAGACACTTTATGCTGCAGCTTCAGACACTTTATGCAGCAACTTCAGACACTTTATGCAGCAACTTCAGACACTTTATGCTGCAGCTTCAGACACTTTATGCAGCAACTTCAGACACTTTATGCTGCAGCTTCAGACACTTTATGCTTCAGCCTCAGACACTTTATGCTGCAGCTTCAGACACTTTATGCTGCAGCCTCAGACACTTTATGCTGCAGCTTAAGACACTTTATGCTGCAGCTTCAGACACTTTATGCTGCAGCCTCAGACACTTTATGCTGCAGCTTCAGACACTTTATGCTTCAGCCTCAGACACTTTATGCTGCAGCCTCAGACACTTTATGCTGCAGCTTCAGACACTTTATGCTTCAGCCTCAGACACTTTATGCTGCAGCTTCAGACACTTTATGCTGCAGCCTCAGACACTTTATGCTGCAGCTTAAGACACTTTATGCTGCAGCTTCAGACACTTTATGCTGCAGCCTCAGACACTTTATGCTGCAGCTTCAGACACTTTATGCTTCAGCCTCAGACACTTTATGCTGCAGCCTCAGACACTTTATGCTGCAGCTTCAGACACTTTATGCTTCAGCCTCAGACACTTTATGCTGCAGCCTCAGACACTTTATGATTCAGCCTCAGACACTTTATGCTGCAGCCTCAGACACTTTATGCTGCAGCCTCAGACACTTTATGCTGCAGCCTCAGACACTTTATGCAGCAACTTCAGACACTTTATGCTTCAGCCTCAGACACTTTATGCTTCAGCCTCAGACACTTTATGCTGCAGCCTCAGACACTTTATGCTGCAGCTTCAGACACTTTATGCTGCAGCCTCAGACACTTTATGCTGCAGCCTCAGACACTTTATGCTGCAGCCTCAGACACTTTATGCTGCAGCTTCAGACACTTTATGCAGCAACTTCAGACACTTTATGCTGCAGCCTCAGACACTTTATGCTGCAGCTTCAGACACTTTATGCAGCAACTTCAGACACTTTATGCTGCAGCCTCAGACACTTTATGCTGCAGCTTCAGACACTTTATGCAGCAACTTCAGACACTATGCAGCAACTTCAGACACTTTATGCAGCAACTTCAGACACTTTATGCTGCAGCCTCAGACACTATGCTGCATCCTCAGACACTTTAGGCTGCAGCCTCAGACACTTTATGCTGCAGCTTCAAACACTTTATGCTTCAGCTTCAGACACTTTATGCTGCAGCTTCAGACGCTTTATGCTGCAGCCTCAGACACTTTATGCTTCAGCCTCAGACACTTTATGCTGCAGCTTCAGACACTATGCTTCAGCCTCAGACACTTTATGCTTCAGCCTCAGACACTTTATGCTTCAGCCTCAGACACTTTATGCTTCAGCCTCAGACACTTTATGCTTCAGCCTCAGACACTTTATGCTGCATCCTCAGACACTTTATGCTGCAGCTTCAGACACTATGCTGCATCCTCAGACACTTTATGCTGCAGCTTCAGACACTTTATGCTTCAGCTTCAGACACTTTATGCTGCAGCTTCAGACGCTTTATGCTGCAGCCTCAGACACTTTATGCTTCAGCCTCAGACACTTTATGCTGCAGCTTCAGACACAATGCTGCATCCTCAGACACTTTATGCTTCAGCCTCAGACACTTTATGCTGCAGCTTCAGACACTTTATGCTGCAGCCTCAGACACTTTATGCTTCAGCCTCAGACACTTTATGCTTCAGCCTCAGACACTTTATGCTTCAGCCTCAGACACTTTATGCTGCAGCCTCAGACACTTTATGCTGCAGCTTCAGACACTTTATGCTGCAGCCTCAGACACTTTATGCTTCAGCCTCAGACACTTTATGCTTCAGCCTCAGACACTTTATGCTGCAGCCTCAGACACTTTATGCTTCAGCCTCAGACACTTTATGCTGCAGCCTCAGACACTTTATGCTTCAGCCTCAGACGCTTTATGCTGCAGCCTCAGACACTTTATGCTTCAGCCTCAGACACTTTATGCTGCAGCCTCAGACACTTTATGCTTCAGCCTCAGACACTTTATGCTTCACCCTCAGACACTTTATGCTTCACCCTCAGACACTTTATGCTTCAGCCTCAGACACTTTATGCAGCAACTTCAGACACTTTATGCTTCAGCCTCAGACACTTTATGCTTCAGCCTCAGACACTTTATGCTTCAGCCTCAGACACTTTATGCTGCAGCCTCAGACACTTTATGCTGCAGCCTCAGACACTTTATGCTGCAGCCTCAGACACTTTATGCTGCAGCCTCAGACACTTTATGCTGCAGCTTCAGACACTTTATGCAGCAACTTCAGACACTTTATGCTGCAGCCTCAGACACTTTATGCTGCAGCTTCAGACACTTTATGCAGCAACTTCAGACACTTTATGCTGCAGCCTCAGACACTTTATGCTGCAGCCTCAGACACTTTATGCTGCAGCCTCAGACACTTTATGCTTCAGCCTCAGACACTTTATGCTGCAGCCTCAGACACTTTATGCTGCAGCCTCAGACACTTTATGCAGCAACTTCAGACACTTTATGCTTCAGCCTCAGACACTTTATGCTTCAGCCTCAGACACTTTATGCTGCAGCCTCAGACACTTTATGCTGCAGCTTCAGACACTTTATGCTGCAGCCTCAGACACTTTATGCTGCAGCCTCAGACACTTTATGCTGCAGCCTCAGACACCTTATGCTGCAGCTTCAGACACTTTATGCAGCAACTTCAGACACTTTATGCTGCAGCCTCAGACACTTTATGCTGCAGCTTCAGACACTTTATGCAGCAACTTCAGACACTTTATGCTGCAGCCTCAGACACTTTATGCTGCAGCTTCAGACACTTTATGCAGCAACTTCAGACACTTTATGCTGCAGCCTCAGACACTATGCTGCATCCTCAGACACTTTATGCATCAACTTCAGACACTTTATGCTTCAGCCTCAGACACTATGCTGCATCCTCAGACACTTTATGCTGCAGCTTCAGACACTATGCTGCATCCTCAGACACTTTATGCTGCAGCTTCAAACACTTTATGCTTCAGCTTCAGACACTTTATGCTGCAGCTTCAGACGCTTTATGCTGCAGCCTCAGACACTTTATGCTTCAGCCTCAGACACTTTATGCTGCAGCTTCAGACACTATGCTTCAGCCTCAGACACTTTATGCTTCAGCCTCAGACACTTTATGCTTCAGCCTCAGACACTTTATGCTTCAGCCTCAGACACTTTATGCTTCAGCCTCAGACACTTTATGCTGCAGCCTCAGACACTTTATGCTTCAGCCTCAGACACTTTATGCTTCAGCCTCAGACACTTTATGCTTCAGCCTCAGACACTTTATGCTGCAGCTTCAGACACTTTATGCTGCAGCCTCAGACACTTTATGCTGCAGCCTCAGACACTGTATGCTGCAGCCTCAGACACTTTATGCTTCAGCCTCAGACACTTTATGCTGCAGCCTCAGACACTTTATGCTTCAGCCTCAGACACTTTATGCTGCAGCCTCAGACACTTTATGCTTCAGCCTCAGACACTTTATGATTCAGCCTCAGACACTTTATGCTTCAGCCTCAGACACTTTATGCTGCAGCTTCAGACACTTTATGCTGCAGCCTCAGACACTTTATGCTTCAGCCTCACACACTTTATGCTGCAACCTCAGACACTTTAAGCTTCAGCCTCAGACACTTTATGCTGCAGCTTCAGACACTTTATGCTGCAGCCTCAGACACTTTATGCTTCAGCCTCACACACTTTATGCTTCAGCCTCAGACACTTTATGCTTCAGCCTCAGACACTTTATGCTGCAGTCTCAGACACTTTATGCTGCAGCTTCAGACACTTTATGGTTCAGCCTCAGACACTTTATGCTGCAGCCTCAGACACTTTATGCTTCAGCCTCAGACACTTTATGCTGCAGCCTCAGACACTTTATGCTGCAGCCTCAGACACTTTATGCTGCAGCCTCAGACACTTTATGCAGCAACTTCAGACACTTTATGCTTCAGCCTCAGACACTTTATGCTTCAGCCTCAGACACTTTATGCTGCAGCCTCAGACACTTTATGCTGCAGCCTCAGACACTTTATGCTGCAGCCTCAGACACTTTATGCTGCAGCCTCAGACACTTTATGCTGCAGCTTCAGACACTTTATGCAGCAACTTCAGACACTTTATGCTGCAGCCTCAGACACTTTATGCTGCAGCTTCAGACACTTTATGCAGCAACTTCAGACACTTTATGCTGCAGCCTCAGACACTTTATGCTGCAGCCTCAGACACTTTATGCTGCAGCCTCAGACACTTTATGCTTCAGCCTCAGACACTTTATGCTGCAGCCTCAGACACTTTATGCTGCAGCCTCAGACACTTTATGCTGCAGCCTCAGACACTTTATGCAGCAACTTCAGACACTTTATGCTTCAGCCTCAGACACTTTATGCTTCAGCCTCAGACACTTTATGCTGCAGCCTCAGACACTTTATGCTGCAGCTTCAGACACTTTATGCTGCAGCCTCAGACACTTTATGCTGCAGCCTCAGACACTTTATGCTGCAGCCTCAGACACTTTATGCTGCAGCTTCAGACACTTTATGCAGCAACTTCAGACACTTTATGCTGCAGCCTCAGACACTTTATGCTGCAGCTTCAGACACTTTATGCAGCAACTTCAGACACTTTATGCTGCAGTCTCAGACACTTTATGCTGCAGCTTCAGACACTTTATGCAGCAACTTCAGACACGATGCAGCAACTTCAGACACTTTATGCAGCAACTTAAGACACTTTATGCTGCAGCCTCAGACAATATGCTGCATCCTCAGACACTTTATGCAGCAACTTCAGACACTTTATGCTGCAGCCTCAGACACTATGCTGCATCCTCAGACACTTTATGCTGCAGCTTCAGACACTATGCTGCATCCTCAGACACTTTATGCTGCAGCTTCAAACACTTTATGCTTCAGCTTCAGACTATGCTGCAGCTTCAGACGCTTTATGCTGCAGCCTCAGACACTTTATGCTTCAGCCTCAGACACTTTATGCTGCAGCTTCAGACACTATGCTTCAGCCTCAGACACTTTATGCTTCAGCCTCAGACACTTTATGCTTCAGCCTCAGACACTTTATGCTGCATCCTCAGACACTTTATGCTGCAGCTTCAGACACTATGCTGCATCCTCAGACACTTTATGCTGCAGCTTCAGACACTTTATGCTTCAGCTTCAGACACTTTATGCTGCAGCTTCAGACGCTTTATGCTGCAGCCTCAGACACTTTATGCTTCAGCCTCAGACACTTTATGCTGCAGCTTCAGACACAATGCTGCATCCTCAGACACTTTATGCTTCAGCCTCAGACACTTTATGCTGCAGCTTCAGACACTTTATGCTGCAGCCTCAGACACTTTATGCTTCAGCCTCAGACACTTTATGCTTCAGCCTCAGACACTTTATGCTTCAGCCTCACTTTATGCTGCAGCCTCAGACACTTTATGCTGCAGCTTCAGACACTTTATGCTGCAGCCTCAGACACTTTATGCTTCAGCCTCAGACACTTTATGCTTCATCCTCAGACACTTTATGCTGCAGCCTCAGACACTTTATGCTTCAGCCTCAGACACTTTATGCTGCAGCCTCAGACACTTTATGCTTCAGCCTCAGACACTTTATGCTGCAGCCTCAGACACTTTATGCTTCAGCCTCAGACACTTTATGCTTCAGCCTCAGACACTTTATGCTTCAGCCTCAGACACTTTATGCTGCAGCTTCAGACACTTTATGCTGCAGCCTCAGACACTTTATGCTGCAGCCTCAGACACTTTATGCTTCAGCCTCAGACACTTTATGCTGCAGCCTCAGACACTTTATGCTTCAGCCTCAGACACTTTATGCTTCAGCCTCAGACACTTTATGCTTCAGCCTCAGACACTTTATGCTTCAGCCTCAGACACTTTATGCTTCAGCCTCAGACACTTTATGCTGCAGCCTCAGACACTTTATGCTGCAGCTTCAGACACTTTATGCTACAGCCTCAGACACTTTATGCTGCAGCCTCAGACATTTTATGCTTCAGCTTCAGACACTTTATGCTGCATCCTCAGACACTTTATGCTGCAGCTTCAGACACTTTATGCTACAGCCTCAGACACTTTATGCTGCAGCTTCAGACACTTTATGCTTCAGCCTCAGACACTTTATGCTACAGCCTCAGACACTTTATGCTTCAGCCTCAGACACTTTATGCTTCAGCCTCAGACACTTTATGCTGCAGCTTCAGACACTTTATGCTTCAGCCTCAGACGCTGTATAGTCCTTGTGGCTTAGCGCTTCTTTTTGATTATAATAATAATAATAATAATTCAGCCTCAGACACTTTATGCTTCAGCCTCAGACACTTTATGCTGCAGCTTCAGACACTTTATGCTGCAGCTTCAGACACTTTATGCTTCAGCCTCAGACACTTTATGCTTCAGCCTCAGACACTATGCTGCAGCTTCAGACACTTTATGCTACAGCCTCAGACACTTTATGCTACAGCCTCAGACACTTTATGCTGCAGCCTCAGACACTTTATGCTGCAGCCTCAGACACTTTATGCTGCAGCCTCAGACACTTTATGCTGCAGCCTCAGACACTTTATGCTGCAGCCTCAGACACTTTATGCTGCAGCTTCAGACACTTTATGCTGCAGCCTCACACACTTGAAAGAAAAATACTGGAGCCGAATGCAGTATTCTTCAAACCATACCACGGGAGGAGTTAGAACCCTCGATCATAGTCTCAAAACTCCAGACCGTCGTGTTAGCCACTGGACCAGCTAGCCACAATAAGATTCATTCAACTAGGTATATTTCTACACCATAGGAAGGTTAACATAGGCACCACTGTGACCACAAATACAAGTTTTTACAGACGGATCTACCGCACCTTAACTACTGGGAACGCTTGGAAGCACTTGACTTGTACTCGTTGGAACGCAGGAGGGAGAGATATATCATAATCTACACATGGAAAATCTTGGAAGGAATGGTCCCAAATCTGCACACAGAAATCACTCCCTACGAAAGTAAAAGACTGGGCAGGCGATGCAAAATGCCCCCAATAAAAAGTAGGGGCGCCATTGGTACACTAAGGGAAAACACCATAAGTGTCCGGGGCCCAAAACTGTTCAACAGCCTCCCATCAAGCATTAGGGGAATTGCCAATAAACCCCTGGCTGCCTTCAAGAGAGAGCTGGACAGATATCTAAAGTCAGTGCCGGATCAGCCGGGCTGTGGCTCGTACGTTGGACTGCGTGCCGCCAGCAGTAACAGCCTAGTTGATCAGGCCCTGATCCATCGGGAGGCCTGGTCATGGACCGGGCCGCGGGGGCGTTGATCCCCGGAATAACCTCCAGGTAACCTCCAGGTAACCGCTTGCGTGGCCGTGGCTAACGCGTCGGTCTGGAGTTTTAAGACTTTGATCGCGGGTTCTAACCCCACCCTTGGTATGGTTTGAAGAATACAGCATTCGGCTACAGTTTCATCAAAAAAATGCACTGAAGAGGCAGCGATTCAGGGATCAGTCTGTGGTAAACATTTAACTTCTTGCATTGAAGATGATAGTGTTCTTTATGAAGAACACGAAGGAACAACGTGACTGGAACAATATACAAATAACCCGCACATAGGAGAGAGAAGCTTACCACGACAACCATTTCGTGAGTCAAGCAGTATTCTCCCGCTGGTAGCGTCAGTTTTCCCGAGGGCAGCCGACTAGTGTCTTCAGCGACTCGAAGGAATCGATCAGGCGCTTTTTTAGAAGCCAAAAGGCGGTAGTATTGATAAGGGTTTTAAAACGGGAAGTTCATTTTGTCTCTGGTGCACTGGCCAGGTATATTCTCACGTCTCAACCAACTGAACGCTTTTATTTATACAACACCAGTGAATAGGATCACAGAAAATGGTCTAAAATAACGACAAGAACAGCAGTAAATATGATCACAGAAAATTATCTAAAATACCGACAAGAACAGCAGTAAATAGGATCACAGAAAATGGTCAAAAATAACGACAAGAACAGCAGTAAATAGGATCACAGAAAATGATCTAAAATACCGACGAGAACAGCAGTAAATAGGATCACAGAAAATGATCTAAAATACCGACGAGAACAGCAGTAAATAGGATCACAGAAAATGATCTAAAATACCGACGAGAACAGCAGTAAATAGGATCACAGAAAATGGTCTAAAATACCGACAAGAACATTTGAAACTTTCGCCCACACAGTAGGCTTCATCAGTCAAATACAGAACTTGCAGGTGTAATAGTGAAGTAAAGATTATGTAATCAGTCATCAACCTTGGAGAAATAGTATTTGCGGTGGTCAGTCCCTGAGCCTGGAGAAGAGTTCAGCTCCATGGAGCTGAGGGACTGACCACCTCAAATGCTGTTTCAACAAGGCTGATGGACTGATTACATAATTTTAACTTTACTACACCTGCTGCCTCTGTATTTGACTGAAGAAGTCTGTGTTAGCGGAAAGTCTCAGCAATAAAGATACCTAACTGTTGAACACATGACTGACTCATCGATATAATCACCGCCAGTTTAAGCAAATTATTTTCAGGGGAAGAGGAAATTTTGGTAGGTTTACCTTGACTGGATGAGGCTGCTGGTGAGGGAGGAAACAACAGTTCCTGGTGAGTGAGGCTGCTGGTGAGGGAGGAAACAACAGTTCCTGGTGAGTGAGGCTGCTGGTGAGGGAGGAAACAACAGTTCCTGGTGAGGGAGGCTGCTGGTGCTGGAGGAAACAACAGTTCCTGGTGAGGGAGGAAACAACAGTTCCTGGTGAGTGAGGCTGCTGGTGAGGGAGGAAACAACAGTTCCTGGTGAGTGAGGCTGCTGGTGCTGGAGGAAACAACAGTTCCTGGTGAGTGAGGCTGCTGGTGAGGGAGGAAACAACAGTTCCTGGTGAGTGAGGCTGCTGGTGAGGGAGGAAACAACAGTTCCTGGTGAGTGAGGCTGCTGGTGAGGGAGGAAACAACAGTTCCTGGTGAGTGAGGCTGCTGGTGAGGGAGGAAACAACAGTTCCTGGTGAGGGAGGAAACAACAGTTCCTGGTGAGGGAGGAAACAACAGTTCCTGGTGAGTGAGGCTGCTGGTGAGGGAGGAAACAACAGTTCCTGGTGAGGGAGGAAACAACAGTTCCTGGTGAGTGAGGCTGCTGGTGAGGGAGGAAACAACAGTTCCTGGTGAGTGAGGCTGCTGGTGCTGGAGGAAACAACAGTTCCTGGTGAGTGAGGCTGCTGGTGCGGGAGGAAACAACAGTTCCTGGTGAGTGAGGCTGCTGGTGAGGGAGGAAACAACAGTTCCTGGTGAGTGAGGCTGCTGGTGAGGGAGGAAACAACAGTTCCTGGTGAGTGAGGCTGCTGGTGAGGGAGGAAACAACAGTTCCTGGTGAGTGAGGCTGCTGGTGAGGGAGGAAACAACAGTTCCTGGTGAGTGAGGGTGCTGGTGAGGGAGGAAACAACAGTTCCTGGTGAGTGAGGCTGCTGGTGAGGGAGGAAACAACAGTTCCTGGTGAGGGAGGAAACAACAGTTCCTGGTGAGTGAGGGTGCTGGTGCGGGAGGAAACAACAGTTCCTGGTGAGTGAGGCTGCTGGTGCGGGAGGAAACAACAGTTCCTGGTGAGTGAGGCTGCTGGTGAGGGAGGAAACAACAGTTCCTGGTGAGTGAGGCTGCTGGTGAAGGAGGAAACAACAGTTCCTGGTGAGTGAGGCTGCTGGTGCGGGAGGAAACAACAGTTCCTGGTGAGTGAGGCTGCTGGTGCGGGAGGAAACAACAGTTCCTGGTGAGTGAGGCTGCTGGTGAGGGAGGAAACAACAGTTCCTGGTGAGTGAGGCTGCTGGTGAGGGAGGAAACAACAGTTCCTGGTGAGTGAGGCTGCTGGTGCGGGAGGAAACAACAGTTCCTGGTGAGTGAGGCTGCTGGTGAGGGAGAAACAACAGTTCCTGGTGAGTGAGGCTGCTGGTGAGGGAGGAAACAACAGTTCCTGGTGAGTGAGGCTGCTGGTGAGGGAGGAAACAACAGTTCCTGGTGAGTGAGGCTGCTGGTGAGGGAGGAAACAACAGTTCCTGGTGAGTGAGGCTGCTGGTGAGGGAGGAAACAACAGTTCCTGGTGAGTGAGGCTGCTGGTGCGGGAGGAAACAACAGTTCCTGGTGAGGGAGGAAACAACAGTTCCTGGTGAGTGAGGCTGCTGGTGCGGGAGGAAACAACAGTTCCTGGTGAGGGAGGAAACAACAGTTCCTGGTGAGTGAGGCTGCTGGTGAGGGAGGAAACAACAGTTCCTGGTGAGGGAGGAAACAACAGTTCCTGGTGAGTGAGGCTGCTGGTGAGGGAGGAAACAACAGTTCCTGGTGAGGGAGGAAACAACAGTTCCTGGTGAGTGAGGCTGCTGGTGAGGGAGGAAACAACAGTTCCTGGTGAGTGAGGCTGCTGGTGAGGGAGGAAACAACAGTTCCTGGTGAGGGAGGAAACAACAGTTCCTGGTGAGTGAGGGTGCTGGTGCGGGAGGAAACAACAGTTCCTGGTGAGTGAGGCTGCTGGTGAGGGAGGAAACAACAGTTCCTGGTGAGGGAGGAAACAACAGTTCCTGGTGAGTGAGGCTGCTGGTGAGGGAGGAAACAACAGTTCCTGGTGAGTGAGGCTGCTGGTGAGGGAGGAAACAACAGTTCCTGGTGAGGGAGGAAACAACAGTTCCTGGTGAGTGAGGCTGCTGGTGAGGGAGGAAACAACAGTTCCTGGTGAGGGAGGAAACAACAGTTCCTTGTGAGTGAGGCTGCTGGTGAGGGAGGAAACAACAGTTCCTGGTGAGTGAGGCTGCTGGTGCGGGAGGAAACAACAGTTCCTGGTGAGTGAGGCTGCTGGTGCGGGAGGAAACAACAGTTCCTGGTGAGTGAGGCTGCTGGTGAGGGAGGAAACAACAGTTCCTGGTGAGTGAGGCTGCTGGTGCTGGAGGAAACACCAGTTCCTGGTGAGTGAGGCTGCTGGTGCTGGAGGAAACAACAGTTCCTGGTGAGTGAGGCTGCTGGTGAGGGAGGAAACAACAGTTCCTGGTGAGTGAGGCTGCTGGTGAGGGAGGAAACAACAGTTCCTGGTGAGTGAGGCTGCTGGTGAGGGAGGAAACAACAGTTCCTGGTGAGGGAGGCTGCTGGTGAGGGAGGAAACAACAGTTCCTGGTGAGTGAGGCTGCTGGTGAGGGAGGAAACAACAGTTCCTGGTGAGTGAGGGTGCTGGTGCGGGAGGAAACAACAGTTCCTGGTGAGTGAGGCTGCTGGTGAGGGAGGAAACAACAGTTCCTGGTGAGTGAGGCTGCTGGTGAGGGAGGAAACAACAGTTCCTGGTGAGTGAGGCTGCTGGTGAGGGAGGAAACAACAGTTCCTGGTGAGTGAGGCTGCTGGTGAGGGAGGAAACAACAGTTCCTGGTGAGTGAGGCTGCTGGTGAGGGAGGAAACAACAGTTCCTGGTGAGTGAGGCTGCTGGTGAGGGAGGAAACAACAGTTCCTGGTGAGTGAGGCTGCTGGTGAGGGAGGAAACAACAGTTCCTGGTGAGTGAGGCTGCTGGTGAGGGAGGAAACAACAGTTCCTGGTGAGTGAGGCTGCTGGTGCGGGAGGAAACAACAGTTCCTGGTGAGTGAGGCTGCTGGTGAGGGAGGAAACAACAGTTCCTGGTGAGGGAGGAAACAACAGTTCCTGGTGAGTGAGGCTGCTGGTGAGGGAGGAAACAACAGTTCCTGGTGAGTGAGGCTGCTGGTGAGGGAGGAAACAACAGTTCCTGGTGAGTGAGGCTGCTGGTGCTGGAGGAAACAACAGTTCCTGGTGAGTGAGGCTGCTGGTGAGGGAGGAAACAACAGTTCCTGGTGAGGGAGGAAACAACAGTTCCTGGTGAGTGAGGCTGCTGGTGCTGGAGGAAACAACAGTTCCTGGTGAGTGAGGCTGCTGGTGCTGGAGGAAACAACAGTTCCTGGTGAGTGAGGCTGCTGGTGAGGGAGGAAACAACAGTTCCTGGTGAGTGAGGCTGCTGGTGCTGGAGGAAACAACAGTTCCTGGTGAGTGAGGCTGCTGGTGAGGGAGGAAACACCAGTTCCTGGTGAGTGAGGCTGCTGGTGCGGGAGGAAACAACAGTTCCTGGTGAGTGAGGCTGCTGGTGAGGGAGGAAACAACAGTTCCTGGTGAGTGAGGCTGCTGGTGCGGGAGGAAACAACAGTTCCTGGTGAGTGAGGCTGCTGGTGAGGGAGGAAACAACAGTTCCTGGTGAGGGAGGAAACAACAGTTCCTGGTGAGTGAGGCTGCTGGTGAGGGAGGAAACAACAGTTCCTGGTGAGTGAGGCTGCTGGTGAGGGAGGAAACAACAGTTCCTGGTGAGTGAGGCTGCTGGTGAGGGAGGAAACAACAGTTCCTGGTGAGTGAGGCTGCTGGTGCGGGAGGAAACAACAGTTCCTGGTGAGTGAGGCTGCTGGTGCTGGAGGAAACAACAGTTCCTGGTGAGTGAGGCTGCTGGTGAGGGAGGAAACAACAGTTCCTGGTGAGTGAGGCTGCTGGTGCTGGAGGAAACAACAGTTCCTGGTGAGGGAGGCTGCTGGTGCTGGAGGAAACAACAGTTCCTGGTGAGTGAGGCTGCTGGTGCTGGAGGAAACAACAGTTCCTGGTGAGTGAGGCTGCTGGTGAGGGAGGAAACAACAGTTCCTGGTGAGTGAGGCTGCTGGTGAGGGAGGAAACAACAGTTCCTGGTGAGTGAGGCTGCTGGTGCGGGAGGAAACAACAGTTCCTGGTGAGTGAGGCTGCTGGTGCTGGAGGAAACAACAGTTCCTGGTGAGTGAGGCTGCTGGTGCTGGAGGAAACAACAGTTCCTGGTGAGTGAGGCTGCTGGTGCGGGAGTAAACAACAGTTCCTGGTGAGGGAGGAAACAACAGTTCCTGGTGAGTGAGGCTGCTGGTGAGGGAGGAAACAACAGTTCCTGGTGAGGGAGGAAACAACAGTTCCTGGTGAGTGAGGCTGCTTGTGAGGGAGGAAACAACAGTTCCTGGTGAGTGAGGCTGCTGGTGAGGGAGGAAACAACAGTTCCTGGTGAGTGAGGCTGCTGGTGAGGGAGGAAACAACAGTTCCTGGTGAGTGAGGCTGCTGGTGAGGGAGGAAACAACAGTTCCTGGTGAGTGAGGCTGCTGGTGCTGGAGGAAACAACAGTTCCTGGTGAGTGAGGCTGCTGGTGAGGGAGGAAACAACAGTTCCTGGTGAGTGAGGCTGCTGGTGAGGGAGGAAACAACAGTTCCTGGTGAGTGAGGCTGCTGGTGAGGGAGGAAACAACAGTTCCTGGTGAGTGAGGCTGCTGGTGAGGGAGGAAACAACAGTTCCTGGTGAGGGAGGAAACAACAGTTCCTGGTGAGTGAGGCTGCTGGTGCTGGAGGAAACAACAGTTCCTGGTGAGTGAGGCTGCTGGTGCTGGAGGAAACAACAGTTCCTGGTGAGGGAGGAAACAACAGTTCCTGGTGAGTGAGGCTGCTGGTGCTGGAGGAAACAACAGTTCCTGGTGAGTGAGGCTGCTGGTGCTGGAGGAAACAACAGTTCCTGGTGAGGGAGGCTGCTGGTGCTGGAGGAAACAACAGTTCCTGGTGAGGGAGGCTGCTGGTGCTGGAGGAAACAACAGTTCCTGGTGAGGGAGGCTGCTGGTGCTGGAGGAAACAACAGTTCCTGGTGAGTGAGGCTGCTGGTGCTGGAGGAAACAACAGTTCCTGGTGAGTGAGGCTGCTGGTGCTGGAGGAAACAACAGTTCCTGGTGAGGGAGGAAACAACAGTTCCTGGTGAGTGAGGCTGCTGGTGCTGGAGGAAACAACAGTTCCTGGTGAGTGAGGCTGCTGGTGCTGGAGGAAACAACAGTTCCTGGTGAGGGAGGCTGCTGGTGCTGGAGGAAACAACAGTTCCTGGTGAGTGAGGCTGCTGGTGCTGGAGGAAACAACAGTTCCTGGTGAGTGAGGCTGCTGGTGAGGGAGGAAACAACAGTTCCTGGTGAGTGAGGCTGCTGGTGAGGGAGGAAACAACAGTTCCTGGTGAGTGAGGCTGCTGGTGAGGGAGGAAACAACAGTTCCTGGTGAGGGAGGAAACAACAGTTCCTGGTGAGTGAGGCTGCTGGTGCTGGAGGAAACAACAGTTCCTGGTGAGTGAGGCTGCTGGTGCTGGAGGAAACAACAGTTCCTGGTGAGGGAGGAAACAACAGTTCCTGGTGAGTGAGGCTGCTGGTGCTGGAGGAAACAACAGTTCCTGGTGAGTGAGGCTGCTGGTGCTGGAGGAAACAACAGTTCCTGGTGAGGGAGGCTGCTGGTGCTGGAGGAAACAACAGTTCCTGGTGAGGGAGGCTGCTGGTGCTGGAGGAAACAACAGTTCCTGGTGAGTGAGGCTGCTGGTGCTGGAGGAAACAACAGTTCCTGGTGAGTGAGGCTGCTGGTGCTGGAGGAAACAACAGTTCCTGGTGAGTGAGGCTGCTGGTGCTGGAGGAAACAACAGTTCCTGGTGAGGGAGGCTGCTGGTGCTGGAGGAAACAACAGTTCCTGGTGAGTGAGGCTGCTGGTGCTGGAGGAAACAACAGTTCCTGGTGAGGGAGGCTGCTGGTGCTGGAGGAAACAACAGTTCCTGGTGAGTGAGGCTGCTGGTGCTGGAGGAAACAACAGTTCCTGGTGAGGGAGGCTGCTGGTGCTGGAGGAAACAACAGTTCCTGGTGAGTGAGGAAACAACAGTTCCTGGTGAGTGAGGCTGCTGGTGCTGGAGGAAACAACAGTTCCTGGTGAGGGAGGAAACAACAGTTCCTGGTGAGTGAGGCTGCTGGTGAGGGAGGAAACAACAGTTCCTGGTGAGTGAGGCTGCTGGTGAGGGAGGAAACAACAGTTCCTGGTGAGGGAGGAAACAACAGTTCCTGGTGAGTGAGGCTGCTGGTGAGGGAGGAAACAACAGTTCCTGGTGAGGGAGGAAACAACAGTTCCTGGTGAGTGAGGCTGCTGGTGAGGGAGGAAACAACAGTTCCTGGTGAGTGAGGCTGCTGGTGCTGGAGGAAACAACAGTTCCTGGTGAGTGAGGCTGCTGGTGCGGGAGGAAACAACAGTTCCTGGTGAGTGAGGCTGCTGGTGAGGGAGGAAACAACAGTTCCTGGTGAGTGAGGCTGCTGGTGCGGGAGGAAACAACAGTTCCTGGTGAGTGAGGCTGCTGGTGAGGGAGGAAACACCAGTTCCTGGTGAGTGAGGCTGCTGGTGCGGGAGGAAACAACAGTTCCTGGTGAGTGAGGCTGCTGGTGCGGGAGGAAACACCAGTTCCTGGTGAGTGAGGCTGCTGGTGCGGGAGGAAACAACAGTTCCTGGTGAGTGAGGCTGCTGGTGAGGGAGGAAACAACAGTTCCTGGTGAGTGAGGCTGCTGGTGAGGGAGGAAACAACAGTTCCTGGTGAGTGAGGCTGCTGGTGAGGGAGGAAACAACAGTTCCTGGTGAGTGAGGCTGCTGGTGCGGGAGGAAACAACAGTTCCTGGTGAGGGAGGCTGCTGGTGAGGGAGGAAACAACAGTTCCTGGTGAGTGAGGCTGCTGGTGCGGGAGGAAACAACAGTTCCTGGTGAGTGAGGCTGCTGGTGAGGGAGGAAACAACAGTTCCTGGTGAGTGAGGCTGCTGGTGCTGGAGGAAACAACAGTTCCTGGTGAGTGAGGCTGCTGGTGAGGGAGGAAACAACAGTTCCTGGTGAGTGAGGCTGCTGGTGAGGGAGGAAACAACAGTTCCTGGTGAGTGAGGCTGCTGGTGCGGGAGGAAACAACAGTTCCTGGTGAGTGAGGCTGCTGGTGAGGGAGGAAACAACAGTTCCTGGTGAGTGAGGCTGCTGGTGAGGGAGGAAACAACAGTTCCTGGTGAGTGAGGCTGCTGGTGCGGGAGGAAACAACAGTTCCTGGTGAGTGAGGCTGCTGGTGAGGGAGGAAACAACAGTTCCTGGTGAGTGAGGCTGCTGGTGAGGGAGGAAACAACAGTTCCTGGTGAGTGAGGCTGCTGGTGAGGGAGGAAACAACAGTTCCTGGTGAGTGAGGCTGCTGGTGCGGGAGGAAACAACAGTTCCTGGTGAGTGAGGCTGCTGGTGCGGGAGGAAACAACAGTTCCTGGTGAGTGAGGCTGCTGGTGCGGGAGGAAACAACAGTTCCTGGTGAGTGAGGCTGCTGGTGCGGGAGGAAACAACAGTTCCTGGTGAGTGAGGCTGCTGGTGAGGGAGGAAACAACAGTTCCTGGTGAGTGAGGCTGCTGGTGAGGGAGGAAACAACAGTTCCTGGTGAGTGAGGCTGCTGGTGAGGGAGGAAACAACAGTTCCTGGTGAGTGAGGCTGCTGGTGAGGGAGGAAACAACAGTTCCTGGTGAGTGAGGCTGCTGGTGAGGGAGGAAACAACAGTTCCTGGTGAGTGAGGCTGCTGGTGAGGGAGGAAACAACAGTTCCTGGTGAGTGAGGCTGCTGGTGAGGGAGGAAACAACAGTTCCTGGTGAGTGAGGCTGCTGGTGAGGGAGGAAACAACAGTTCCTGGTGAGTGAGGCTGCTGGTGCTGGAGGAAACACCAGTTCCTGGTGAGTGAGGCTGCTGGTGAGGGAGGAAACAACAGTTCCTGGTGAGTGAGGCTGCTGGTGAGGGAGGAAACAACAGTTCCTGGTGAGTGAGGCTGCTGGTGCGGGAGGAAACAACAGTTCCTGGTGAGTGAGGCTGCTGGTGAGGGAGGAAACAACAGTTCCTGGTGAGTGAGGCTGCTGGTGAGGGAGGAAACAACAGTTCCTGGTGAGTGAGGCTGCTGGTGAGGGAGGAAACAACAGTTCCTGGTGAGTGAGGCTGCTGGTGAGGGAGGAAACAACAGTTCCTGGTGAGTGAGGCTGCTGGTGCGGGAGGAAACAACAGTTCCTGGTGAGTGAGGCTGCTGGTGCGGGAGGAAACAACAGTTCCTGGTGAGTGAGGCTGCTGGTGAGGGAGGAAACAACAGTTCCTGGTGAGTGAGGCTGCTGGTGAGGGAGGAAACAACAGTTCCTGGTGAGTGAGGCTGCTGGTGAGGGAGGAAACAACAGTTCCTGGTGAGTGAGGCTGCTGGTGAGGGAGGAAACAACAGTTCCTGGTGAGTGAGGCTGCTGGTGAGGGAGGAAACAACAGTTCCTGGTGAGTGAGGCTGCTGGTGCGGGAGGAAACAACAGTTCCTGGTGAGTGAGGCTGCTGGTGAGGGAGGAAACAACAGTTCCTGGTGAGTGAAGTGAAACATCATCTGCAAGAGCTGATTCAGTGTTTGCGAGAAGTTTTTGACTTCGGGAAAGACACCGAACACATTTATCTTTAATCTGGGTTCCATGTGTGATAGTGATGCTTTTTCTGATATAAACAGCATAAAGGCTGCTTTATTATCTCTGAAGTATTAGCAAGAGTCCTTGTTTAAGCTGTTAACCCCCGCCATCACATTGCTGCTGCTACTATCACAAGTACTACTATAACCACGACTATTACTAGTATTACCATTACTACCTCCTACAACGATTATATTATGCTTTGCACCTCACTCTAACACACACACATCCTCTGTGTCCTTGTAGTGTCTGTCAAGACACGGAAACACATGGCTTCTTCCGAAAGGAAGAAGTTACGGCGTTCCAAGGACTCATCGGAGGACTTGGATTTGGAAATGTGGGACGGAATTCTGGCGAAGAAGTTGAGACCACTCACTGGACTCTCTGGGCTCTTGGGACAGCGAAGCAAGCGAAACCAGCCAGGTCAGTGAGATGGGGATGGATCAAGAAACACTTATCCGAACCCCAGATATACTGGATGGAGATGGTTGGCAGATAGCAGGAGCCCCGAAGTCCCAGATGAGACAATGTTTCCTTGTCTCAGATCGGGCAGGGAAAGCCATCTGCAAGTAACAAATTCAGGCTGATTAGCACAGGACACCACGACACCTAGAGAGGAAATACGGCCTGAAGATATCAGTGTCCCTAAATCTGAAAGGGAAGTTTATTCTCACTCCTCAAAACGAGTCATATGAGGTACTGCAAAAGTTGGTATAAACCTTGGTAATAAATACAGACAAGTTGGTTTAGAAAGACACGTAAGCAAACACTATGACATATTTATTAGAAAACGTTTCGGTCCTGGGACCTTGATCACTTAGAAGTGATCAAGGTCCCAGGACCGAAACGTTTTCTAATATGTCAGTGTTTGCTTACGTGTCTTTCTAAACCAACTGCAGAAGTTGAACGACCTGAAATCACCACTTCTTCTAACAGAACTAAAATCCATAGAACAGGTAACAAAAGGCGTATTAAAGCGCTATCCACTAGACATGGCTCTCGACGCAGTCCATAATAAAAACATCCTGAAAGTTAAGCGGCTCTGAGCCAGGAAGGACAGCAACGTACCTAGGAGGCAGGTCTTGATCCAACATAGAGGACCTCTCCCAGGTCAACTTGATCTCGGTTGAACATTAAAATGGTATAAAATACCGACAGGTTGTTAGGTAAGACACATATGCAACAGTTAGGTATCTTTATTATGAAACGTTTCGCCTACACAGTAGGCTTCTTCAGTCGAGTACAGAAAAGTTGATAGAAGCAGAAGATACTTGAAGACGATGTAATCAGTCCATCACCCTTAAAGTTTTGAGGTGGTCAGTCCCTCAGTCTGGAGAAGAGCATTGTTCCATGGAATGAAACAATATGTTTCATTCAATATTGTTTCATTCCATGGAACAATGCTTTTCTCCAGACTGAGGGACTGACCACCTCAAAACTTTAAGGGTGATGGACTGATTACATCGTCTTCAAGTATCTTCTGCTTCTATCAACTTTTCTGTACTCGACTGAAGAAGCCTACTGTGTAGGCGAAACGTTTCGAAATAAAGATACCTAACTGTTGCATATGTGTCTTACCTTGATCTCGGTTGCTGGGGAAAATACCAGGTTAGGACGTACAATCCAGAACCTTTGAGGTGCTTCGGGTACCAGAGGTATAACCACCTCAGCGCCAGATATCACTAAGGAAATATGTGGCATCTGTAGCGGATTTCACCCAGCCAAGGACTGCGTGAGTACACTGAAGAAAGGTGAGGCTATGGAACCCCGGTGTCGTAACTGCAGCAAGAAGCATCATGCTTAGAACCTGCACTGCCCAGAGAGGCTCCCCCCATGTCAGGGCAGCATGGAAAACCACGGTTGTCCAGCCTCCAACATCAAGTAGAATCCTCACCACTGAGCAGCAGCCTCGCCCAGAGGAGGCTACAGCATTACGGAATTTAGGGCCAATTTCAGCGACGAAGGAAGCCGAGGAAGCATCAATGATGGGGTCGCGCTCTTTGTCAGCTAGCCTTCGATACTTCTGCTCAAATTCCCACCCGACAACGGTAGCCAATGGGCCTCGTGCCACAAGAAGAGACTATAACCAACGCGTCAACTCTAGCACAGTCACCAGTGAGCCCAAGAGAGCAAAGCAGGACATCCCGTTTTACACCTGAGTCAACAAATGATATCGACAATCACTACGTACTTCATCGATATCATATGCGACCTGATAGACTAAGAAGAAGATAGAGACATTCAGAACTATTGTGAAGACCTTTGTGAATATATATGCATGACGGACATAACAGAATGAATGCATTTATCAGCAAATTTACTGGACCACTCAACACAGGACCAAAGATGGGAGGTCTGATGGCCTTATTCCGTTGTTAAACATAAAATGTTTTGCTGTGGAAGGCAGGGACTAGAGCAACACCCTGATCACGGCCACACACCAACTTAATTAGATAGACAACTCCTTAGAGATCTTCAGATGGGTCATCTTAGGATTAAGACCCGTGTTAGGACGTAGTTCCTGACGAAACAGTCAGTCAATTGTAGTGTTGGACAAAGCTCCAAATGTTTTGTAACGGCTTTTTAACGGCTTGACAAAGCTCCAAATGATTTGTAACGGTATTTTAACGGCTACACAAAGCTCCAAATGATTTGTAACGGTTTTTTAACGGCTTCACAAAGCTCCAAATGTTTTGTAACGGCTTTTTAACGGCTTGAGAAAGCTCCAAATGTCGCATTAGTTACACTTCCGTCCTTGATCTTGTTGAACTAAATGAATCAGAGAAGGTAGAAAACATATGATGTGTACATAGTTACAAATGTTCCCGCACCTACCAGAAAAAGGTCTGATGGTTCTCGTGCAATTTGCAACTACACAGTTGAGAGAAACCTTTTTCAGCACCTTTGTACATGAAAACATTGATTAGAAACCTTCTTGATGCAAGAACAGTTCCTTGTTTCAGCATCATCACTAATAGAGATCAGTGTTTCACCACAGTGACTTCATCAGTCCAGTAGAGAGAAGAACGGTAACGATCAGGAGTTTGAGGCAGTCAGTTCCTCACACTGAAGTCGAGGTAATAAATCCATCAATCAAGATTGATGGATTGATTACATCGTCTCCAGGCTGAGGGACTGATTACCTCAATCATCTCATCTTCGTTATTCTTTGTATGGACTGATGAAGACACTGTGTGGTGATACGTTTCCACAGTAAAGATACCTAAGTGTTACACATGTTGTACATGTGTCTTCAAGAAGACACTGGACAGACACCTGACGTCGGTACTTGACCAGCCGGGTTGTGGTACCTACGTCAGTATGCGTGCAGCCTGCAGTAACAGCCTGTAAAGTAAAAGGACACAATTGCAACTAATGTGACATTTTATTGTGGCAACGTTTCGCTCTCCAGGAGCTTTGTTAAGCTTGACAAAGCTCCTGGAGAGCGAAACGTTGCCACAGTAAAATGTCACATTTTACTATACATATTGTCGGCAATTCTACCAACATATATACAGTAACAGCCTGGTTGATCAGACCCTGATCCACCACTAGTCTCAGACCTGGCCGCGGGGGCGTTGACCCCCCGAAACCCTCTCCAGGTAAACTCCAGGTATCACTAATAAACATCAAAAGAACCACTATATAACACAATATTTTAACTGTTTACAACTGAATAACTACAAGTTATTACGCATAACTCTGCGATATACTTTGTATTAGTTATAATGTTAACTTACACAAGTTTTACCGGAGAAGTTTAACTTCCTTTGAGAAGGAACTTCGGAAGAATTCTGGACAGTTGAGGGGTTACAAACGCTTAGAAAAAGTTAAGAACCACTGTAGTTTAAGTGATTGCTTTAAAGGGGGCGGTTTATAATTTAATTTAACACCCCTCTTTCCCCCCCCGTAGGGGATGGTATTGAGGGTGTGAGGGGAAAGGGAGAGGAGGGGAAGGGGTTAGAAGGGAACTAGAGGCTTGGTGGTAAGGGAGAGAGGAGGACTTTTTCAGGGAGGGAGAAACCTCTACAGAAATGGAAAGCGTTACTTAAATGGAAAGAGGGAAGAGGGGGAGGATAAGAAAAGGTTCCTGGTGGAAGAGGAGAGAGGGGGGGGGAGAGAAACGTAACTGCTAATTTCTGAAGAATCTGATTCAGGAACTAGCTGGCCTGACCCAGGGGGAATTCCTGGAGAGGAGTCGGTTCTTTCGACCCTCAACTTTACTGGAAGGCGGCCCACCCACTGCCTGAGAATATGAGAGAGAGAGAATAAAGTGCAGGGTTTTGAGTAAAAATAAAAAGGTGTGTGTGTGTGTGTGTGTGTGTGTGTGTGTGTGTGTGTATGTGTGTGTGTGTGAGTGAGTGTGTGTGAGTAATGGGAACATGTTGGTGGTGATGGGACGGCCCAGAAACTTTAAAGATTTTGGATGAAGAAGATTTAAGACTTTGAGTGGACCATTATTGGGCCATCTGTGTTGCCTGTGGTTGCTTGTGTGGTAGGTTGGTTGTGTGGTTGCTTGTGTGGTAGGTTGTGTGGTTGTGGTAAGTTGGTTGTTGTGTGGTTGTTGTGGTAGGTTGGTTGTAGTTTCGTGGTTGTGGTAGGTTGTGTGGTTGTGTTTCCGATCTGTGATCTGACCAAACATTGGCATCATTGTCTCAGGAGTGTGAGTGTCTGGTGCAAGTCCTTCAGCACTACCAAGGGTCTTCTCTGTTGGCACCAGTGCCGGATCAACCAGGCTGTGATGGACGTGTAGGTCAGCAGACCGCCAGCACCAACAGCCTGGTTGACCAAGCAAGCACCAGACAAACCTGACCCAGGACCGGGCTACGATAGAAGGAAAAACTGTTGAGATTGTATACAGATATACACCAGATTATTACACTCCTTACCTATCTAACCCTACACTCCCTTACCTATCTCACCCTACACTCCCTTACCTATCTCACCCTACACTCCCTTACCTATATCACCCTACACTCCCTTACCTATATCACCCTACACTCCCTTACCTATCTCACCCTACACTCCTTACCTATCTCACCCTACACTCCCTTACCTATCTCACCCTACACTCCCTTACCTATCTAACCCTACACTCCCTTACCTATCTCACCCTACACTCCCTTACCTATCTAACCCTACACTCCCTTACCTATCTCACCCTACACTCCCTTACCTATCTCACCCTACACTCCTTACCTATCTAACCCTACACTCCCTTACCTATCTCACCCTACACTCCCTTACCTATCTCACCCTACACTCCCTTACCTATCTCACCCTACACTCCCTTACCTATCTCACCCTACACTCCTTACCTATCTCACCCTACACTCCCTTACCTATCTAACCCTACACTCCCTTACGTATCTAACCCTACACTCCGTTACTTATCTAACCCTACACTCCCTTACCTATCTAACCCTACACTCCCTTACGTATCTAACCCTACACTCGGTTACTTATCTAACCCTACACTCCCTTACCTATCTAACCCTACACTCCGTTACCTAACATTACCAACCTTTCGCCTACCTTATTGTTACCTTGAGCAGGATTGTAAATACTACTGATAATGAGCAGTATATGTTCTCTGTAATATTTCTTGTAAGTTGTCACACAAGAAAGCAAATAAAATCCCAGCAATCAATAATTATTCTGGTCCCGAAGAAAACAAATTGAGTAATATTACTCTCACGAGGGACATGATTATCAAAGAACTGGGAAAAGTGTAATAAAATAAGTCCCAGGGCCCCGACGAACTGTGTTCAAGGGTACTTAAATATTGCAGGTTGGAACCTAGAACCTTGTATCTTGGTTAACTCGTCAAGCCAAACTGGTATTGTGCCAGAGATGTGGAAGATGGCTAACGTAATTACCATATTTTAATCGGGATTAATCAGTTCCCTCTAACTACCGTCCAAAACATTGGATGCAGCAGAAACTGATGAAGAATATGATGTAGTTTATAGGGATTTCAGTAAGGTCTTCAATAGAGTGCCTCACAAAGGCTCGTGGTATAGGAGGTAAAGTTCTAACATGGACCGAGGCATGGGTGAGCAGTAGAAGGCAGCGAGTTTGCATTAATGGGGTCAAGTCTTAATGGGGACCGGTCACTAGTGGCGTTCCCCAAGGATCAGTTTTTGGTCTACCGTTGTTCATAATTTAAATTAATGACCTTGAAGGAATAAAGAGTGACATGAGTAAATGGGCCGATTAATAGATTCTGAAGAGAACAACAGTGAACCGTAGCAAGATTTAGACAAATTAAAGTCATGGTCTGAAAAGTGGCAGAAGCAGTTCAGTGTGGACAAGTGTAAAGTCCTAGTCCTCGGGAAAGGTAATAACCCGTCATAGTTATAAACTAGGCGATATAGAGCTTAATCACGCAGAATATGAAAAAAGACAACATTAATTGTAAGTAGAAATCTGAAGCCAAGACAATAGTGCCTAAGTGTGCGCAATAAGGCTAATAGATGTACTTGGATTTACATCAAGAAGTGTAAGTAATAGAAGTCTGAAAGTTATTTTACATCACTAGTAAGACCTCACAGAATGGACAATAAATTGGAGAATATATAGAGAAGAATGACGAGATTAATCACCTGTATAAGGAATCTCCCATGTTAGGGTAGACTGAGAACCTTGACTCTTGAGTGACGTAGAATGAGAGGAGATATTATTCAAGTTGATTAGTGGATGAACATTGAGACACTTAAGCAACATATTGGAATGTTTAGGTAAGAATGTCTGGAATAATAATATTATTCCAGACAATGGAACAATACTCTTTTCCAGACTGAGGGACTGACCACCTCAAAACTTTAAGGGTGATGGACTGATTACATCGTCTTCAAGTCTCTTCTGCTTCTGTCAACTTTTCTGTACTCGACTGAAGAAGCCTACTTTGTAGGCGAAACGTTTCGAAATAAAGATACCTAACTGTTGCATATGTGTCTTACCTAAACAACCTGTCGGTATTTTATACCATTTTATTGTCAACATATTGGAATCTTTTTCAAAGAAACGTTTCGCCACACAGGTCTTCATCAGTCCAATACAAAGCACAAAGGTGTAAGGAGAGGAGGAGTTTGAGGTAATCAGTCCCTCAGCCTGATTACCTTAAACTCCTCCTCTCCTCGCACCTTTCTACTTTGTATTGATAAATTAGACAATGTGCAACTCTTGGGTATCTTTATTGAGGAAACGTTTCGCCACACAGTGGCTTCATCAGTCCATACGTAGGAGAAACTTGAAGAATAGGAGGAGAATGAGGTAATCAGTCCCTCAACCTTGAGTCGATGTGTTCAGTCCATCAGTCTTGAATAGAATACGGCATATCAGCGGAGAAGCAGCTTATAAACCGTATGGCAGGAGAGGTGCAGCAGTCATAGGTGGTGTCACATTTGTTCAATGTGGAAGTAGGTCGTGCCCAAGAATTAGGCAAGCGAAGAATTCCTAAGTATTAAGATCCCAAGAAGTTGCAGTGTCTGACAGATTTGTAGATGAATGGTTCAGAGAACCTCAACCTCAAGGTTGAGGGACTGATTATCTCATTCTCCTCCTGTTCTTCAAGTTTCTCCTACGTATGGACTGATGAAGCCACTGTGTGGCGAAACGTTTCCTCAATAAAGATACCCAAGAGTTGCACATGTGTCTAATTTATCAACATGTCGGTTCTCTGAACCATTCATCTACAAGGTATTGGACTGATAAAGCCACTGTGTGGCGAAACGTTTCTTCAATAAAGATTCCAATATGTTGCTTAAGTGTCTCAATTCTTCAACTTGTCGGTTTTCAAAACCATTTAACACATTGATAAGTGGATGATGGGCATAAACAGAGGCGATATCAAGTACTGAGGATGTCGAATTAAGAACCCGAAATAACGATTTTGAACATCAAAGTGGTATAAAATACCGACAGGTTGTTAGGTAAGACACATGCAACAGTTAGGTATCTCTATTTCGAAACGTTGCATACGTGTCTTACCTAACAACCTGTCGGTATTTTACACCACTTTGATATTCACTCTGTCAAACACTGCAACACAATGGTATCGATATTGGTACAGAATAAAAAAAAACAACTTGGACAACTACTAGTGAGAATGGCTGGATTTGAGAGGGACGTGACCTCCCAACGACTACATTCTTAACTCTACTAGCGGCCTACATCTCACCTCCTGGCGGTATATAAGGCTCCATCCTGTCACTTCATCTCCATATTGTTTCAGACTATGGAACAAGACTCTTCTCCAGACTGAGGGACTGACCACCTCAAAACTTCAAGGGTAGATGGACTGATCACATCGTCTTCACGTCTCTTCTGCTTCTGTCAACTTTTCTGTACTCGACTGAAGAAGCCTACTGTGTAGGCGAAAGGTTTCGAAATGAAGATACCTAACTGTTGCATATGTGTCTTACCTAACAACGATTTTAAATTTGATAAGATTAGACTTAGAGAGGACGTGAGTACCGGTTTTCAAACAGTGTTATCGATGCGTGAAACAATCTGCCCAGTAGGGTAATAGAAGTTAAAACCTTGGGTAGCTTTAAAAAGAGATTGGGCAAATATAAGAGTGGGAGGGGCTGGGTTTGATTGGTGTCCGGGGAACGGAAGTAATTCATGGGTGGCTTTGGGAAAAGGGTTGGACAGATGTGTGTGTGTGTGATTTTGAGAAGAACTTGCCTTGTATGGGCCAGTAGGCCTGCTTCCGTGTTCCTCCATTATGTTCATAGCTTACTGCTAGCACAGCTTACTGCCCTGTCAGCACAGCTTACTGCCACGTAGCCTACTACCAGCACAACTTATTGCCACGTAGCCTACTGCCAGCAAAGCTTACCGCCACGTAGCCTACTGCCAGGCACAGGATACTGCCACGTAGCCTACTGCCAGCACAGCTTACTGCCACGTAGCCTACTGCCAGCACAGCTTACTGCCACGTAGCCTACTGCCAGCACAGCTTACTGCCACGTAGCCTACTGCCAGCACAGCTTACTGCCACGTAGCCTACTGCCAGCACAGCTTACTGCCACGTAGCCTACTGCCAGCACAGCTTACTGCCACGTAGCCTACTGCCAGCACAGCTTACTGCCACGTAGCCTACTGCCAGCACAGCTTACTGCCACGCACCCTACTGTCAGTACAGCTTACTGCCACGTAGCCTACTGCCAGCACAGCTTACTGCCACGTAGCCTACTGCCAGCACAGCTTACTGCCACGTAGCCTACTGCCAGCACAGCTTACTGCCACGCAGCCTACTCTCAGTACAGCTTACTGCCACGTAGCCTACTGTCAGTACAGCTTACTGCCACGCAGCCTACTGTCAATACAGCTTACTGCCACGCAGCCTACTGTAGGTACAGCTTACTGCCACGTAGCCTACTGTCAGTACAGCTTACTGCCACGTAGCCTGTCAGTACAGCTTACTGCCACGCAGCCTACTGTCAGTACAGCTTACTGCCACGTAGCTTACTGCCAGCACAGCTTACTGCCACGTAGCCTGCCAGCACAGCTTACTGCCACGTAGCCTACTGCCAGCACAGCTTACTGCCACGTAGCTTACTGCCAGCACAGCTTACTGCCACGTAGCCTGCTGCCAGCACAGGTTACTGCCACGTAGCCTACTGCCAGCACAGGTTACTGCCACGTAGCCTACTGCCAGCACAGGTTATTGCCACGTAGCCTACTGCCAGCACAGGTTACTGCCAGCACAGCTTACTGCCACGTAGCCTACTACCAGCACAGCTTACTGCCACGTAGCCTACTGCCATCACAGCTTACTGCCACGTAGCCTACTGTCAACACAGGTTACTGCCACGTAGCCTACTGCCAGCACAGCTTACTGCCACGTAGCCTACTGTCAGCACAGCTTACTGCCACGTAGCCTACTGTCAGCACAGGTTACTGCCAGCACAGCTTACTGCCACGTAGCCTACTGCCAGCATAGCTTACTGCCACGTAGCCTACTGCCAGCACAGGTTACTACTAGCACAACTTACTGCCACGTAGCCTACTGTCAGCACAGGTTACTGCCAGCACAGGTTACTGCCACGTAGCTTACTGCCAGCACAGCTTACTGCCATGTAGCCTACTGCCAGGACATGTTACTGCCAGCATAGGTTACTGCCAGCATAGGTTGCTGCTAGCATAGGTTACTGCCAGCATAGGTTACTGCCAGCATAGGTTGCTGCCAGCATAGGTTACTGCCAGCATAGGTTGCTGCCAGCATAGGTTACTGCCAGCATAGGTTACTGCCAGCATAGGTTACTGCCAGCATAGGTTACTGCCAGCATAGGTTACTGCCAGCATAGGTTACTGCCAACATAGGTTGCTGCCAGCATAGGTTACTGCCAACATAGGTTGCTGCCAGCATAGGTTACTGCCAGCATAGGTTGCTGCCAGCATAGGTTGCTGCCAGCATAGGTTACTGCCAGCATAGGTTACTGCCAGCATAGGTTACTGCCAGCATAGGTTACTGCCAGCATAGGTTACTGCCAGCATAGGTTGCTGCCAGCATAGGTTACTGCCAGCATAGGTTACTGCCAGCATAGGTTACTGCCAGCATAGGTTACTGCCAGCATAGGTTACTGCCAGCATAGGTTGCTGCCAGCATAGGTTACTGCCAGCATAGGTTGCTGCCAGCATAGGTTGCAGCCAGCATAGGTTACTGCCAGCATAGGTTACTGCCAGCATAGGTTGTTGCCAGCATAGGTTGCTGCCAGCATAGGTTACTGCCAGCATAGGTTACTGCCAGCATAGGTTACTGCCAGCATAGGTTACTGCCAGCATAGGTTACTGCCAGCATAGGTTGCTGCCAGCATTGGTTGCTGCCAGCATAGGTTGCTGCCAGCATAGGTTACTGCCAGCATAGGTTATTGCCAGCATAGGTTACTGCCAGCATAGGTTACTGCCAGCATAGGTTGCTGCCAGCATAGGTTACTGCCAGCATAGGTTGCTGCCAGCATAGGTTGCTGCCAGCATAGGTTGCTGCCAGCATAGGTTGCTGCCAGCATAGGTTGCTGCCAGCATAGGTTGCTGCCAGCATAGGTTACTGCCAGCATAGGTTGCTGCCAGCATAGGTTGCTGCCAGCATAGGTTGCTGCCAGCATAGGTTGCTGCCAGCATAGGTTACTGCCAGCATAGGTTACTGCCAGCATAGGTTACTGCCAGCATTGGTTGCTGCCAGCATAGGTTGCTGCCAGCATAGGTTACTGCCACCATAGGTTACTGCCAGCATAGGTTGCTGCCAGCATTGGTTGCTGCCAGCATAGGTTGCTGCCAGCATAGGTTACTGCCAGCATAGGTTGCTGCCAGCATTGGTTGCTGCCAGCATAGGTTGCTGCCAGCATAGGTTGCTGCCAGCATAGGTTACTGCCAGCATAGGTTGCTGCCAGCATTGGTTGCTGCCAGCATAGGTTGCTGCCAGCATAGGTTACTGCCACCATAGGTTACTGCCAGCATAGGTTGCTGCCAGCATTGGTTGCTGCCAGCATAGGTTGCTGCCAGCATAGGTTACTGCCAGCATAGGTTACTGCCACCATAGGTTACTGCCAGTATACAATCAATAAAGCATCTAAACTATTGACAACACTTCGAAACACCTGGAATGTATTCTCTTGAAGGAGAGAGAGAGAGAGAGAGAGAGAGAGAGAGAGAGATTGAATTGGACAGGTTGTGGAAGATAGTTCCTAATCAGCTCCCTCTCTCTCTCTCTCTCTCTCTCTCTCTCTCTCTCTCTCTCTCTCTCTCTCTCTCTCTCACACTTTTACGTAACACTGCTGCTGCTTGCTGCATCAGTCACTGCTGCTGCTTGCTGCATCAGTCACTTCTGCTGCTTGCTGCATCAGTCACTGCCGCTGCTTGCTGCATCAGTCACTGCCGCTGCTTGCTGCATCAGTCACTGCCGCTGCTTGCTGCATCAGTCACTGCCGCTGCTTGCTGCATCAGTCACTACCGCTTCTTGCTGCATCAGTCACTGCCGCTGCTTGCTGCATTAGTCACTGGTGCTGCTGCATTAGTCACTGGTGCTGCTTGCTGCATCAGTCACTGCCGCTGCTTGCTGCATCAGTCACTGCCGCTGCTTGCTGCATCAGTCACTGCCGCTGCTTGCTGTATCAGTCACTGCCGCTGCTTGCTGCATTAGTCACTGCTGCTGCTTGCTGCATCAGTCACTGCCGCTGCTTGCTGCATCAGTCACTGTCGCTGCTTGCTGCATCAGTCACTGCCGCTGCTTGCTGCATCAGTCACTTGTGCTGCTTGCTGCATCAGTCACTTGTGCTGCTTGCTGCATTAGTCACTGGTGCTGCTTGCTGCATCAGTCACTGCCGCTGCTTGCTGCATCAGTCACTTCCGCTACTTGCTGCATTAGTCACTGGTGCTGCTTGCTGCATTAGTCACTGGTGTTGCTTGCTGCATCAGTCACTGCCGCTGCTTGCTGCATCAGTCACTGCCGCTGCTTGCTGCATTAGTCACTGGTGCTGCTTGCTGCATCAGTCACTGCCGCTGCTTGCTGCATCAGTCACTGGTGCTGCTTGCTGCATCAGTCAATGCCGCTGCTTGCTGCATCAGTCACTGCCGCTGCTTGCTGCATTAGTCACTGGTGCTGCTTGCTGCATCAGTCACTGCCGCTGCTTGCTGCATCAGGCACTGCCGCTGCTTGCTGCATTAGTCACTGCCGCTGCTTGCTGCATCAGTCACTGGTGCTGCTTGCTGCATCAGTCACTGGTGCTGCTTGCTGCATCAGTCACTGCCGCTGCTTGCTGCATTAGTCACTGGTGCTGCTTGCTGCATTAGTCACTGGTGCTGCTTGCTGCATTAGTCACTGCCGCTGCTTGCTGCATCAGTCACTGGTGCTGCTTGCTGCATTAGTCACTGCCGCTGCTTGCTGCATTAGTCGCTGCTGCTTGCTGCATCAGTCACTGCTGCTGCTGCTTGCTGCATCAGTCACTGGTGCTGCTTGCTGCATCAGTCACTGGTGCTGCTTGCTGCATCAGTCACTGGTGCTGCTTGCTGCATCAGTCACTGGTGCTGCTTGCTGCATCAGTCACTGGTGCTGCTTGCTGCATCAGTCACTGCCGCTGCTTGCTGCATCAGGCACTGCCGATGCTTGCTGCATTAGTCACTGCCGCTGCTTGCTGCATCAGTCACTGGTGCTGCTTGCTGCATCAGTCACTGCCGCTGCTTGCTGCATTAGTCACTGCCGCTGCTTGCTGCATTAGTCACTGGTGCTGCTTGCTGCATTAGTCACTGCCGCTGCTTGCTGCATCAGTCACTGGTGCTGCTTGCTGCATTAGTCACTGCCGCTGCTTGCTGCATTATTCACTGCCGCTGCTTGCTGCATTAGTCGCTGCTGCTTGCTGCATCAGTCACTGCTGCTGCTGCTTGCTGCATCAGTCACTGGTGCTGCTTGCTGCATCAGTCACTGGTGCTGCTTGCTGCATCAGTCACTGCCGCTGCTTGCTGCATCAGTCACTGGTGCTGCTTGTTGCATCAGTCACTGGTGCTGCTTGTTGCATCAGTCACTGGTGCTGCTTGCTGCATCAGTCACTGGTGCTGCTTGTTGCATCAGTCACTGGTGCTGCTTGTTGCATCAGTCACTGGTGCTGCTTGCTGCATCAGTCACTGGTGCTGCTCGCTGCATCAGTCACTGGTGCTGCTCGCTGCATCAGTCACTGGTGCTGCTCGCTGCATCAGTCACTGCCGCTGCTTGCTGCATCAGTCACTGCCGCTGCTTGCTGCATTAGTCACTGGTGCTGCTTGCTGCATCAGTCACTGCCGCTGCTTACTGCATCAGGCACTGCCGCTGCTTGCTGCATTAGTCACTGCCGCTGCTTGCTGCATCAGTCACTGGTGCTGCTTGCAGCACCAGTCACTGCCGCTGCTTGCTGCATCAGTCACTGGTGCTGCTTGCTGCATCAGTCACTGCCGCTGCTTGCTGCATTAGTCACTGGTGCTGCTTGCTGCATTAGTCACTGGTGCTGCTTGCTGCATTAGTCACTGCCGCTGCTTGCTGCATCAGTCACTGGTGCTGCTTGCTGCATTAGTCACTGCCGCTGCTTGCTGCATTAGTCGCTGCTGCTTGCTGCATCAGTCACTGCTGCTGCTGCTTGCTGCATCAGTCACTGGTGCTGCTTGCTGCATCAGTCACTGGTGCTGCTTGCTGCATCAGTCACTGGTGCTGCTTGCTGCATCAGTCACTGGTGCTGCTTGCTGCATCAGTCACTGGTGCTGCTTGCTGCATCAGTCACTGCCGCTGCTTGCTGCATCAGTCACTGGTGCTGCTTGTTGCATCAGTCACTGGTGCTGCTTGTTGCATCAGTCACTGGTGCTGCTTGCTGCATCAGTCACTGGTGCTGCTTGCTGCATCAGTCACTGGTGCTGCTTGTTGCATCAGTCACTGGTGCTGCTTGTTGCATCAGTCACTGGTGCTGCTTGCTGCATCAGTCACTGGTGCTGCTCGCTGCATCAGTCACTGGTGCTGCTCGCTGCATCAGTCACTGGTGCTGCTCGCTGCATCAGTCACTGGTGCTGCTTGTTGCATAAGTCACTGGTGCTGCTTGTTGCATCAGTCACTGGTGCTGCTTGCTGCATCAGTCACTGGTGCTGCTTGTTGCATCAGTCACTGGTGCTGCTTGTTGCATCAGTCACTGGTGCTGCTTGTTGCATCAGTCACTGGTGCTGCTTGCTGCATCAGTCACTGGTGCTGCTCGCTGCATCAGTCACTGGTGCTGCTCGCTGCATCAGTCACTGGTGCTGCTCGCTGCATCAGTCACTGGTGCTGCTCGCTGCATCAGTCACTGGTGGTGCTTGCTGCATCAGTCACTGGTGCTGCTCGCTGCATCAGTCACTGGTGCTGCTCGCTGCATCAGTCACTGGTGGTGCTTGCTGCATCAGTCACTGGTGGTGCTTGCTGCATCAGTCACTGGTGGTGCTCGCTGCATCAGTCACTGGTGGTGTTTGCTGCATCAGTCACTGGTGCTGCTTGCTGCATCAGTCACTGGTCGTGCTTGTTGCATCAGTCACTGGTGGTGCTTGTTGCATCAGTCACTGGTGCTGCTCGCTGCATCAGTCACTGGTGCTGCTTGCTGCATCAGTCACTGCTGCTTGCTGCATCAGTCACTGGTGGTGCTTGCTGCATCAGTCACTGGTGCTGCTTGCTGCATCAGTCACTGGTGGTGCTTGTTGCATCAGTCACTGGTGGTGCTTGCTGCATCAGTCACTGGTGGTGCTCGCTGCATCAGTCACTGGTGCTGCTTGCTGCATCAGTCACTGCTGCTTGCTGCATCAGTCACTGGTGCTGCTTGCTGCATCAGTCACTGGTGCTGCTTGCTGCATCAGTCACTGGTGCTTGCTGCATCAGTCACTGGTGCTGCTTGCTGCATCAGTCACTGGTGCTGCTTGCTGCATCAGTCACTGGTGGTGCTCGCTGCATCAGTCACTGGTGGTGCTCGCTGCATCAGTCACTGGTGCTGCTTGCTGCATCAGTCACTGGTGCTGCTTGCTGCATCAGTCACTGGTGGTGCTCGCTGCATCAGTCACTGGTGCTGCTCGCTGCATCAGTCACTGGTGCTGCTCGCTGCATCAGTCACTGGTGGTGCTCGCTGCATCAGTCACTGGTGCTGCTTGCTGCATCAGTCACTGGTGCTGCTTGCTGCATCAGTCACTGGTGCTGCTCGCTGCATCAGTCACTGGTGCTGCTCGCTGCATCAGTCACTGGTGCTGCTCGCTGCATCAGTCACTGGTGCTGCTCGCTGCATCAGTCACTGGTGCTGCTCGCTGCATCAGTCACTGGTGCTGCTCGCTGCATCAGTCACTGGTGCTGCTCGCTGCATCAGTCACTGGTGCTTGCTGCATCAGTCACTGGTGCTGCTCGCTGCATCAGTCACTGGTGCTGCTCGCTGCATCAGTCACTGGTGCTGCTCGCTGCATCAGTCACTGGTGCTGCTCGCTGCATCAGTCACTGGTGCTTGCTGCATCAGTCACTGGTGCTGCTCGCTGCATCAGTCACTGGTGCTGCTCGCTGCATCAGTCACTGGTGGTGCTCGCTGCATCAGTCACTGGTGCTCGCTGCATCAGTCACTGGTGCTTGCTGCATCAGTCACTGGTGCTGCTTGCTGCATCAGTCACTGGTGCTTGCTGCATCAGTCACTGCTGCTCGCTGCATCAGTCACTGGTGCTTGTCAGACACTTCTGCTTGGTGCTTCACATTTTTTCTTGTAAAGTGGCATAAGCAAGACCCTTGTGTTGTCTAGTGTGTCTTAGTTGTGGTTTTTGTGGGATTGTGGTTGTGATTGTGGGTTTATGCTGCCTTGTGTAGTGGTTGTGATTGTGGGTTTATGCTGCCTTGTGTAGTGGTTGTGATTGTGGGTTTATGCTGCCTTGTGTAGTGGTTGTGATTGTGGGTTTATGCTGCCTTGTGTAGTGGTTGTGATTGTGGGTTTATGCTGCCTTGTGTAGTGGTTGTGATTGTGTTATAAGTGTTAGCATGAATTTATAGTGGCAGTAATATATCCCATTTTGTCTCTGTCTCTCTCTCAAGTATGCATATGTTCCGAGTGATTATTGTCAATAAAATGCGTGTTGCCTGCTGACTCGTGTCTACTTCAAGTGATGCTGGTTCCTCTCCTCACTCTTCCTGCACGCGCACACACACACACACACACACACACACACACACACACACACACACACACACACACACACACACACAGGAAAAGGATCTTGGGGTGAGTATAACACCGGGCACATCTGAGGCGCACATCAACCAAGTAACTGCTGCAGCATACGGGCGCCTAGCAAACCTCAGAACAGCATTCGGACATCTCAATAAAGAATTGTTCTGGACCCTGTACACTGTGTATGTCAGGGCTATATTGGAGTATGCAGCACCAGTTTGGAACCCACATCTAGCCAAGCATGTAAGGAAATTAGAGAAAGTGCAAAGGTTTGCAACAAGACTAGTCCCAGAGGTAAGGGGTATGTCCTACGAGGAGAGGTTAAGGGAAATTGACCTGACGATACTGGAGGACAGGAGAGATAGGGAGGCATATGATAATGACATATAAATACTGAGAGGAATCGACAAGGTGAACAGAGACAGGATGTTCCAGAGATGGGACACAGCAACAAGGGGTCACAGTTGGAAGTTGAAGACTCGGATGAATCACAGGGATGTTAGGAAGTATTTCTTCAGTCATGGAGTTGTCAGGAAGTGGAATAGTCTGGGTAGTGATGTAGTGGAGGCAGGATCCATATATAGCTTTAAGAAGAGGTATGATACAGCTCAGGGAACAGAAGTGACCTAGTAGCAACCAGTGAAGTGGCGGGGCCAGGAGCTGTGACTCGACCCCTGCAACCACAGACAGGTAAGTACTCATGGCATCACCACCACCTCGTCCTCACTCATCTGTGTCGCTGAGAAAGTTGTAAAAGTGAGAAAATGTTAAAGTTGATGAATCTAACGAAGAATGAGAAATTAAACACCTGAGAATGGTTGTATTAAACACCTGAGAATGGTTGTATTAAACACATGAGAATGGTTGTATTAAACACCTGAGAATGGTTGTATTAAACACCTGAGAATGGTTGTATTAAACACCTGAGAATGGTTGTATTAAACACCTGAGAATGGTTGTATTAAACACCTGATAATGGTTGTATTAAACACCTGATAATGGTTGTATTAAACACCTGATAATGGTTGTATTTAAAAAACACATGGCAATAGTTGTATTGAACTTCCTTGTACTCTCATGTACTCCCATGTACTCCCATGTACGTCTTTATCACACTCTTGCTAGTGTAATATTGCAAACTAAAATATGTTTGTTCACTATTGAAGTATTGATGGTGGAAGATACAGCTCTCTCTCTCTCTCTCTCTCTCTCTCTCTCTCTCTCTCTCTCTCTCATTTGTCTTGAGATTATTGTCTCAAGACAAATGACAGAGTTTTTTGACTACCACTCACTACTTTGTGATCGTCAATATGGCTTCAGGAAAGGTTACTCTGCTGCTGATCTGTTGTTAAACCTCTCCACTAAGTGGCACCAGTCACTGGATGAATCCAAAGTCAGCTGTGTGGTAGCACTGGACATTGCTGGCGCTTTCGACCGGGTGTGGCACCAGGTGTGGCACCAGGGCCTCTTAGCAAAACTTCAAGCACTGGGAATTGCAGGCTCTACGCTATGTCTCCTCAGTGACTACCTTCATGGTAGATCTCTAAGTGTAGTTCTCGATGGAACGGAATCAGCAAGACATCCTATTGGGGCAAGTGTTCCACAAGGAAGCGTGCTGGGTCCATTGTTATGGAATGTCTACTTCAACGACCTTCTTCATCTCATCCCAGAATCACATGCATATGCAGACGACTGTACACTGACATTCACTTATCCAAGAGAAGAAATGCCAGGTGCTCTAAGCTACATCAATCACCAGCTGAGAGCTGTATCAGCTGTCCCTCTCTCTCTCTCTCTCTCTCTCTCTCTCTCTCTCTCTCTCTCTCTCTCTCTCTCTCTCTCTCTCTCTCTCTCTCTCTCTGTCTCTCTCTCTCTCTCTCTCTCCCCTCTCTCTCCCCTCTCTCTCTCTCTCTCTCTCTCTCTCTCTCTCTCTCTCTCTCTCCCCTCTCCCCCTCTCTCTCTCTCTCTCTCTCTCTCTCTCTCTCTCTCTCTCTCTCTCTCTCTCTCTCTCTCTCTCTCTCTCTCTCTCTCTCTCTCTCTCTCTCTCTCTCTCTCTCTCTCTCTCTCTCCTCTCTGCTCTCTCTCTCTCTCTCTCTCTCTATCTCTCTCTCTCTCTCTCTCTCTCTCTCTCTCTCTCTCTCTCTCTCTCTCCCTCTCCCTCTCCCTCTCCCTCTCCCTCCCTCTCTCTCTCTCTCTCTCTCTCTCTCTCTCTCTCTCTCTCTCTCTTCATTCCACCCACTTGTACAGTGTTCTGGGAGGAACCACAAGAGTTCTAAACTCTGGTGCTCTTGTCTGCCTGAGGGGAGAGAAGAGGGGAGGGAAGGAAGAGGGAGGAGAGAGCAAGAAGGGGAGAGGGGATGAGAAGAGGAGGGGAGGGAGAGAAGCGGAGGGGGAGATAAGTAAAGGACTGTAAAGGGAGGGAGATAAGAGAGCGTGGAAGACCAGAAGAGGGAGAATATAGATGAGGGAGGGTGAAGGAGTGTGTGTGTGTGCGTGTGTGTGTGTGTGTGTGTGTGTGTGTGTGTGTGTGTGTGTGTGTGTGTGTGTGTGTGTGTGTGTGTACTCGCCTAATTGTGATTGCAGGGGTCGATTCGTAGCTCCAGGCCTTCGCCTCTTCACTGGTCGCTACTAGGTCATTCTCTCCTTGCTCCATGAGCTTTATCATACCTCTTTGTGTGTGTGTGTGTGTGTGTGTGTGTGCGCGCGCGCGCATGTGTGTGTGCGCGCGAGCGCGCGTGCGTGTGCACCACTATCCAGTGTGGCTAGCAGTGCACGTCAGCTTTGAGGAAGCGGTATTGTGTCCGCTCTACCATGGTCTTTGTTGTTTTTGTGTTGGAGGGGAAGAGGCAGTAATGGTGGGGGGATGTTATGGTGGGGGGGGGCTAGGCTGCAGGAAGACCAAAAGAACTTTTTCGAAGGGAAAGGGTCTGTGACTGCTCATTTTGACTTTTCTACTCTCACAGTTCGGTCACAGACCAGATTTCCCTGTTAACGACCTTATCACACCCAGCCTTGCTTTCGTAGTGAATGATTCCGGTGTGTAGATTTGGAACCAATCCCTCCAGAATTTTCCAGGTGTAAATTATGAACTTATCTTTCTCGCCTACCTTCCAGGGAGTACATCTCCGTGACCTTCAAACTGGTGGCAATAACTAAGGTGTTTGATTTATTCGAGTTGTGAAGGTTCTCTGCACTTTCAGCAGGATTACCTCTGGATAATCTAAAATTTCGTTATGTACTTTTGAATACATACACTAACCTAGCGACAAACACTACTTACACACACACACACACACACACACACACAGTGTATAATATCAGCCCAGAGTCATAGTTTTTAGGAAGATATTTCATGACGTGAGGATACGCAGACTTAGGGGAAGGAGTATAAATTTGAGGTGGGGAGGGGGTGGTATGGTCGTTCTTGGAAAGGGTTTTGGGGTCGTTAGGTAAATGTTAAGGTTATTGCGGAAGGTAGAAATGCGGGGTAGTTCTTTTGGTAGTGTGGTGGGGTCGTATTTTGAGACGTAGTAGGGTCGTACTTTAAATGGGCGGGGTGCGGAGCTGGTGTATATCCTGGGCATATTCGACCCTCAAGCCGGGTCTCTTGATCAGTCAGGCTATGGATACTGGCTCCTCGCAGTGCGATGGACACAACAGTTGAAAACTGTTGATAAGTGTTAGATTTCTTATACTTTTTGAGATCTAAGAGCACACTTTAAATTATCCTCTAGTTTGTGAGTTGTGAATTTCGAACGCTGGAGACAAGAATTTTTCCGAACACTTTGGGACACACTTGTTTTCAACACGAGCTGGCTGGTTGGTTGGACTTGAAGACTGTCGACTTCCCAGAGGGTCATTAAGGCTGCTGGTAACATGTACACCACTAGGCAAGAATATTTTAATACCCGGAATAGGCATTGAACTAATCTGTATGTACACTGATAGACATACACATCATTGTATATACACTGAGAGACACCTGTGTGTGTGTATTGTGAGAGACATACAGCTCACAGTTTGGTTAATGGGGTTTAAAGAGGACTCGCTACACTAGGGTCATTAGGGGCGTCCCTAAGTTTTTCATCACCAGACGAGAATACTTTAATCCCTAAAACAGGGATTAAAGTGAATTAAACACAAATACACTGAGAGAAATACACTTCTCTGTGTGTATATCCTTTGGCCTCGCAGTGTATATGCACTGACACATATACCTTTCAATATATATACTCTGAGAGACTTGAGACTTGTCTGTGTGTAGTTGCTTAATGGAGTCTGAAGACTATCAGCTACATGAGGGTCATTAAAACTGGAGTCTGAAGACTATCAGCTACACGAGGGTCATTAAAACTGGAGTCTGAAGACTATCAGCTACATGAGGGTCATTAAAACTGGAGTCTAAAGACTATCAGCTACACGAGGGTCATTAAGACTACACTGTAACCTTGTCAACACCAGACAAGAGAAATGCACCTCTTACAATATATACCTTGACTTCTTAGATTAGGTAAGATTCGTCAGGAAACACAACAAGTGTTTCCTGACGCGAGTCTGGAGCTTTTGGTCATCTAACCAAGGCCTTCCGCTGGCTTACCCCTCCAGACCCCGTGTAATTTGTGCAATATAAATAATTATGTGACTACAGTGTTGCTGTAAGTAATGAGACTGTCAGTCAAAATAATTCAAGAGAATGATAATGGCAGACTAAAAATAATTCACCATTTGCATAGTTACATTTTTTAGGAGAGTCGCACGTAAATTACCTTCTAGTGGGTGTTTAAATTACTTCCAGTAGCTATAAATTTAAGTGCTGTGTGTGTGTGTGTGTGTGTGTGTGTGTGTGTGTGTGTGTGTGTGTGTGTATATATATATATATATATATATATATATATATATATATATATATATATATATATATATATATATATCTGGAGACAAATGGTTTTTAGGACTTGACGTGCTGTTGGAGTGTGAGCAAGGTAACATTTATGAAGGGATTCAGGGAAACCGGCAGACTGGACTTGAGTCCTGGAGATGGGAAGTACAGTGCCTGCACTCTGAAGGAGGGGTGTTAATGTTGCAGTTTTATAACTGTAGTGTAAAGCACCTTTCTGGCAAGACAGTGATGGAGTGAATGATGAAAGTTTTTCTTTTTCGGGCCACCCTGCCTTGGTGGGAGACGGCCGATGTGTAATAAAAAAAATATATATTACACACATGTTTGTGAGTATTTTTTTTGTGGTCAGTGGTGTGTGTGTGTGTGTGTGTGTGTGTGTGTGTGTGTGTGTGTGTGTGTGTGTGTGTGTGTGTGTGTGAGGGGGATAGGATGGGTGTGTGTGTATGTGTACCTTAAAAGACCTGTTGTACCTGGTCGAGCAAGATGCCAGGGCAAACAGAGTCAAGGGAAATAAATTATAAAGCAGATGTCAGTTTTTTATTTACTACATACACCCACCACCAGAACGTATATACAGTTATTTACAATGTATTCAGTGGGTATAAGAATTATGAAGAGAGCATATGTATGAGAACCCTTATTGCCACAGCTTCAGAGATCCATATTGTGGACTGATGCATGTAGTTTTGAAAGTAAATTTGCTCATTTGTAAAAAAAATATATATACAAGGTCCACTGATTTTATGGTGTGAGAGATAATAAACTACACATGAGACTATCTGCAGGTCAGCCACCTTAATTAAGAACAAGTTGGCTCTTGCTTCCAGTATGTTGTTAACCTTCTCGAGGTTTGTGAGTGTCTGAGAGTCCAGTGCAGCCTCTACATGTGAGGTAGCTTTCCTGAGTCACCCTTCATCCACTCCCTCACCGTGGACAAGCAGAATATGCAGCACAACGGATAGCTACTCTGTACTCAAGTGATGGACCCACTTACAGAAGCGAGTGAGTACATCAATTAAAACTGGTTTGTGATGACGTGAATTAATGTATTTGTGTGATGTACGGTAACTGCAGGATTTAACCTCACCCACGCTAGGTTTAACATCACACACACAAGATTTAACATTACCCATACAATATTTGGCCTCAGCCACAAAAAGATTTAGCACTGCTCATGTAAGATTTAGCACCACTCACGCAAGACTTGCACCACTCACCCAAGACTTGCACCAGTCACGCAAGATTTACACCCCTCACGCAAGATTTACACCTCTCACGCAAGATGTACACCATCTACACAGTTCTTAAATTGCAAATTACGAGAAAAAGAGTCGCTAGAAATGGCGGACTTTAAATTATCGGCCGAGTATCATTAAAACTTTTTTTTTTTTTTGACAGACTTTGAATGAAAACTCAAAGTTGAGTCTTATCAGTGTTATTCTTATCAGTGTCATTCATTCTTATCAGTCTCGTTCATTATTGCTTATCACCGATACTGAATAAGTAATTTTGGCGCTTCCTGGAAATTGTGAGAATTGACTAGCGGGGATTTTTGTGTGGTGGTGTGGTGGTGCTCTTGTGGTGGTGTTGGTGTTGTGGTGGTGTTGGCTGTATGGTGGTGGTTTTGTGGTGGTGGTGCTGGTGTGGTGGTGGTGCTGCTGTTGTGGTGGTGGTGCTGTTGTGGTGGGGATGACTGGGTGGTGGTGATGGCTGTGTAGTGGTGGTGTTGTTGTGGTGATGGTTGTGTGGTGTTGGTGGTGCTCTTGTGGTGGTGTTGTGGTGATGGCCGTGTGGTGGTGGTGCTGTTGTTGTGGTGATGGCTGTGTTGTGGTGGTGTTGTTGTGGTGATGGCTGGTGTGGTGGTGGTGATGTTGTGGTGATGGCTGGTGTGGTGGTGGTGGTGCTGTTGTGGTGATGGCCGTGTGGTGGTGGTGGTGCTGTTGTTGTGGTGATGGCTGTGTTGTGGTGGTGCTGTTGTTGTGGTGATGGCTGGTGTAGTGGTGGTACTGTTGTGGTGTGGTGATGTTGTGGTGGTGCTGTTGTGGTGATGGCTGGCGTGGTGGTGGCGCTGTCGTTGTTGTGATGGCTGGTGTGGTGGTGGTGATGTTGCTGTTGTGGTGGGGGTGGTGGTGCTCTTGTGGTTGTGGTGTTCCTGGTGGTGCTGATGCTGCCAGTGTTGCTACTGCTTGTGGTACTGTTTTTTTCAGCTGCTGCTGCTGCTGTTTCTGCTGCTAGTGTTGCTGCTGCTAGGAGTACTGTCGCTGCTAGGAGTACTGTCGCTGCTAGGAGTACTGTCGCTGCTAGGAGTACTGTCACTGCTAGTAGTACTGCCGCTGCTAGTAGTACTGTCGCTGCTAGTAGTACTGCTGCTGCTAGTAGTGCTGCTAGGAGTACTGCTGCTGCTAGTAGTACTGCCAGGAGTACTGCTGTTGTTAGTACTGCTGCTGCTAGGAGTACTGTTGCTAGCAGTACTGCTGCTAGGAGTGCTGTTGCTAGCAGTACTGCTGCTAGGAGTACTGTTGCTAGCAGTGCTGCTGCTAGGAGTACTACCACTGCTAGGAGTACTGCTGCTGCTAGCAGTGCTGCTGCTAGGAGTACTGCTGCTGCTAGGAGTACTACCACTGCTAGGAGTACTGCTGCTGCTAGCAGTGCTGCTGCTAGGAGTACTGCTGCTGCTAGGAGTACTACCACTGCTAGGAGTACTGCTGCTGCTAGGAGTACTGCTGCTAGTAGTACTGCTGCTGCTAGGAGTACTGCTGCTAGGAGTACTGCTGCTGCTAGGAGTACTACCACTGCTAGGAGTACTGCTGCTGCTAGTACTGCTGCTGCTAGGAGTACTGCTGCTAGTAGTACTGCTGCTGCTAGGAGTACTGCTGCTGCTAGGAGTACTGCTGCTGCTAGGAGTACTACCACTGCTAGGAGTACTGCTGCTGCTAGGAGTACTGCTGCTGCTAGGAGCACTACCACTGCTAGGAGTACTGCTGCTGCTAGTAGTACTGCTGCTAGGAGTACTGCTGCTGCTAGGAGTACTACCACTGCTAGGAGCACTGCTGCTGCTAGTACTGCCGCTGCTATCCATACAGCTGCTAATATGCTGCTGTTAGCACTGTTGCTGCTGTTAACGCTTTTGTTTTCGTCAACAACACCAGCTAACACAATAGCCAGAACGAAAATGTGTTAAATATATATATATACACATATATACACATCATATACATCTTTAGCAAGTAAATATTTACCCACACGCCTGTGTTTTGTTAACGTTACACGTATTGACCCGGTAATGTACAGTGCTGTACTGACACTTGTGTACAACACCTGTGTTGTGACGTATTGACCCGGTAATGTACAGTGCTGTACTGACACTTGTGTACAACACCTGTGTTGTGACGTATTGACCCGGTAATGTACAGTGCTGTACTGACACTTGTGTACAACACCTGTGTTGTGACGTATTGACCCAGTAATGTACAGTGCTGTACTGACACTTGTGTACAACACCTGTGTTGTGACGTATTGACCCAGTAATGTACAGTGCTGTACTGACACGTGTACAACACCTGTGTTGTGACGTATTGACCCGGTAATGTACAGTGCTGTACTGACACTTGTGTACAACACCTGTGTTGTGACGTATTGACCCGGTAATGTACAGTGCTGTACTGACACTTGTGTACAACACCTGTGTTGTGACGTATTGACCCGGTAATGTACAGTGCTGTACTGACACTTGTGTACAACACCTGTGTTGTGACGTATTGACCCGGTAATGTACAGTGCTGTACTGACACTTGTGTACAACACCTGTGTTGTGACGTATTGACCCGGTAATGTACAGTGCTGTACTGACACTTGTGTACAACACCTGTGTTGTGACGTATTGACCCGGTAATGTACAGTGCTGTACTGACACTTGTGTACAACACCTGTGTTGTGACGTATTGACCCGGTAATGTACGGGATGTGCTGGTGTACAGTGCTGTACTGACACTTGACTAGTGTACATTACCCGTGTTGTGACACACAACTATTGTGTTCACCTGTGTTGTGACGCACAACTATTGTGTTCACCTGTGTTGTGACGCACAACTATTGTGTTCACCTGTGTTGTGACGCACAACTATTGTGTTCACCTGTGTTGTGACGCACAACTATTGTGTTCACCTGTATTGTGACGCACAACTATTGTGTTCAACACCTGTGTCATGTATTCTGACACAGCTGTTGTGTTCAACACCTGTGTCATGTATTCTAACAAACTTTGTGTACATGTATCACCTGTATGATACATATATACTGTGTATACATCCCGTGACGCCTCGTACCCTCTTAAACACTTCAAAAAGAGGTGAACAATTCAGTATACATCATCTGAATGTGTATACCCTCACTATACACACTATGAGTTTACATGAATATATATTTTCGTGACATTGAAAATACCCAACCTACATTGGTGCAGTAGATAGGTGTTAAACCCTACAAAACAACCAGCCAGTACTTATCTAGGTTCAACTAATTAATCTTTGATTGAGGTGAATTTATTTATATATAAATCGACACCAAGGACATGATATAAATGGGTTTATTAAGGTAAGAATGTATTGGATAAGTCGTTCACATTGTTGGGTAAGTTACTTATTGACAAGTCCCAGATGAGTGAGAAGAGACAGAGAAGGCCAGAATACATATTGGGATGAGGGAGTGAAGATAGTAGTAGTTTTAATAGTAATGGTAGTAGTAACACTGCTGATTCTCATATTCACGGAGAAGCGGTACACCCTGTGGGCAAATGAGGTTTGATTCGAGGACAGAGATGGTGGTAACAAGGTGGTGTGAAGGTTTTAAGGGTAACAGATGACTTCACTTGCCAGCAGTCAGTCAACAAGTGTGTGTGTGTGTGTGTGTGTGTGTGTGTGTGTGTGTGTGTGTGTGTGTGTGTGTGTGTGTGTGTGTGTGTGTGTCAACTTGCCAGCAGTCTCGGTACATTTTCCTGCAAGTAGTTAATATCACTTTAATCCTCCTCCCTCCGTGCCTGACACACCTTACAACAACCTCCTATCCATCCACAACCCCCTCCTATCCATCCACAACCCCCTCTTATCCATCCACAACCCCCTCCTATCCATCCACAACCCCCTCTTATCCATCCACAACCCCCTCCTATCCATCCACAACCCCCTCCTATCCATCCACAACCCCCTCCTATCCATCCACAACCCCCTCCTATCCATCCACAACCCCCTCTTATCCATCCACAACCCCCTCCTATCCATCCACAACCCCCTCTTATCCATCCACAACCCCCTCCTATCCATCTACAACCCCCTCCTATCCATTCACAACCCTCTCCTATCCATCCACAACCCCCTCATATCCATCCACAACCCCCTCCTATCCATCCACAACCCCCTCCTATCCATCCACAACCCCTCTTATCCATCCACAACCCCCTCCTATCCATCCACAACCCCCTCCTATCCATCCACAACCCCCTCCTATCCATCCACAACCCCCTCTTATCCATCCACAACCCCCTCTTATCCATCCACAACCCCCTCCTATCCATCCACAACCCTCTCCTATCCATCCACAACCCCCTCATATCCATCCACAACCCCCTCCTATCCATCCACAACCCCCTCATATCCATCCACAACCCCCTCCTATCCATCCACAACCCCCTCATATCCATCCACAACCCCCTCCTATCCATCCACAACCCCCTCCTATCCATCCACAACCCCCTCTTATCCATCCACAACCCCCTCCTATCCATCCACAACCCCCTCATATCCATCCACAACCCCCTCATATCCATCCACAACCCCCTCCTATCCATCCACAACCCCCTCATATCCATCCACAACCCCCTCCTATCCATCCACAATATCTAACACATCCACAACCCTCCCCCCACAATTCTTTCCTCTCCACCCCTTTCACCCCTCCCACCCCTCAGCCCTTCTTTGCTCCCCTCTGTATCCACATCCCCTTCCCCCCGTCTCCCTCCCCACCCCTCCCGGCTGATACCTTTAATCGCCGTAAGCAATTAAAGTTTACTTTTTCTTTAAGTCTTGACTCTACCATGTGATGAGTTGGTAGTTAGTGTGTTAGCAGAGTTGGTAGTTAGTGTGTTAGCAGAGTTGGTAGTTAGTGTGTTAACAGAGTTGGTAGTTAGTGTGTTAGCAGAGTTGGTAGTTAGTGTGTTAGCAGAGTTGGTAGTTAGTGTGTTAGCAGAGTTGGTAGTTAGTGTGTTAACAGAGTTGGTAGTTAGTGTGTATTTATTACCCGATGTGTATTGGCTTGTTCATTATTGTAGTTATGACTCGTCTCTTGGGCATAACCAGGAGCGCCGTGGACATAAGAGAACATTGTATCAACATCCGTGGTTCCATACTATTCAACATGTTATTGGAAGATATGAGAAACACTGCTGAGATGGTGTCAGTGATACGGTGGAACAAGTGCAGCATGAGAGTGTGTACCCTGGTGGAGGAGACCAGCAGGGATTCAAGTTTGAAGCTTAAGAAGGATGTTGTCGTGGTGCGTGTTTCCTTGCAAGGGATCTCTTGTGGCCAGAGCAAAGCCTGCAGCTTGGGTCGGCGAGGTGAAGGAAGCTGCAGCAACTATGTGGCAGCTGCTGTTGCTACAGCAACTGTGTGTCTGCTGCTGCTGTTGCTGCAGCAACTGTGTGTCTGCTGCTGCTGTTGCTGCAGCAACTGTGTGTCTGCTGTTGCTGCAGCAACTGTGTGTCTGCTGCTGCTGTTGCTGCAGCAACTGTGTGTCTGCTGCTGCTGTTGCTGCAGCAACTGTGTGGCTGCTGCTGCACCCTTGTTGCTGTTGTTTTTGTTGGTTTATCCGATACAGAAAATCATGAAAGAAGAGCCGTATCATATTATCTGTCTAGTGTTTGGGGTCAAGGAAGATCCGCTGTGAGTGGTGGTGTCCGCTGGAATTAATTCCGCTGCTAGCAACAACACTGAGCAAGGGAAATGTTAATGTATTTGCTGCAGAGGTAAAGACCTTTGGGCGGGTGTTAATTCATACATTGAATAGCGACATCTACGTTAGGATAGACAAGGTTCGTCAGGAAACAGGACAAGTGTTTCCTGACATAAGAACATAAGAAAGGAGGAACACTGCAGGAGGCCTGTTGGCCCATACTAGGCAGGTCCTTTACAATTCATCCCACTAACAAACATTTGACCAACCCAACTTTCAATGCCACCCAAGAAACAAGCTCCGATGTGCAAGTCCCACTCAAATCCAACCCCTCCCACTCATGTACTTATCCAACCTAAGTTTGAAACTACCCAAAGTCCTAGCCTCAATAACCCAACTAGGTAGACTGTTCCACTCATCAACTACCCTATTTCCAAAATCAACTACCCTACGCGGGTCTTAGTCATATGATGACCCATAACTGGAGATTTTGGTCATCTGACCGAGGCCTTCTACTGGCTTACCCCTCCACCACTTTAAAAATTAGGGTTATGATTACAAATATGAGTGATTGGCGTCCAGGATTACAGTCTTTCACAAACATCTTACCAGAAACACATGATAAGTGGGGTAAATGGTGTTGACCTCAAAGATAAGAAAAGGTATTGAAATACATAACAGCCTGGTTGACCGCAAACACGAGACAAGCCTGACTCAGGGCCGGGCTGTGAGACTCTAGTAAGCCTTCAATGGTAGATGTGTAAAGAACGTCAGACAGTGATGCAAACGTAGTCAGTCACTAACATAAGAGGAAAAAACAGGAACACAGTCTGGAGAAATATATACAGAGAAGCAGAAACAGTGAACTCCAGATCTTCTCACAGTAAATAAATCAGTAACTGACGGAGAATAAGACAGAAAAACGGTGAAAATTATGAGCCTTGTGCAAGGGGAAACAGCAAGTATATAATAACATTGATTGTTGGTAAACTTTTAAAATCTACCACCTACACGAGGGTCATCTTGACCTACCAACTACACGAGGGTCATCTTGACCTACCAACTACACGAGGGTCATCTTGACCTACCACCTACACGAGGGTCATCTTGACCTACCAACTACACGAAGGTCATCTTGACCTACCAACTACACGAGGGTCATCTTGACCTACCAACTACACGAGGGTCATCTTGACCTACCAACTACACGAGGGTCATCTTGACCTACCACCTACACGAGGGTCATCTTGACCTACCACCTACACGAGGGTCATCTTGACCTACCACCTACACGAAGGTCATCTTGACCTACCAACTACACGAGGGTCATCTTGACCTACCAACTACACGAGGGTCATCTTGACCTACCACCTACACGAGGGTCATCTTGACCTACCACCTACACGAGGGTCATCTTGACCTACCACCTACACGAGGGTCATCTTGACCTACCAACTACACGAGGGTCATCTTGACCTACCACCTATACGAGGGTCATCTTGACCTACCACCTACACGAGGGTCATCTTGACCTACCACCTACACGAGGGTCATCTTGACATACCAACTACACGAGGGTCATCTTGACATACCAACTACACGAGGGTCATCTTGACCTACCAACTACACGAGGGTCATCTTGACCTACCACCTACACGAGGGTCATCTTGACCTACCAACTACACGAGGGTCATCTTGACCTACCACCTATACGAGGGTCATCTTGACCTACCACCTACACGAGGGTCATCTTGACCTACCACCTACACGAGGGTCATCTTGACCTACCACCTACACGAGGGTCATCTTGACCTACCACCTACACGAGGGTCATCTTAACCTACCACCTACACGAGGGTCATCTTAACCTACCACCTACACGAGGGTCATCTTGACCTACCACCTACACGAGGGTCATCTTGACCTACCACCTATACGAGGGTCATCTTGACCTACCACCTATACGAGGGTCATCTTGACCTACCAACTACACGAGGGTCATCTTGACCTACCACCTATACGAGGGTCATCTTGACCTACCAACTACACGAGGGTCATCTTGACCTACCACCTAAACGAGGGTCATCTTCACCTACCACCTACACGAGGGTCATCTTAACCTACCACCTACACGAGGGTCATCTTGACCTACCACCTACACGAGGGTCATCTTGACCTACCACCTACACGAGGGTCATCTTGACCTACCACCTACACGAGGGTCATCTTGACCTACCACCTACACGAGGGTCATCTTGACCTACCACCTATACGAGGGTCATGTTGACCTACCACCTACACGAGGGTCATCTTGACCTACCACCTACACGTGGGTCATCTTAACCTACCACCTACACGAGGGTCATCTTGACCTACCACCTATACGAGGGTCATCTTGACCTACCACCTATACGAGGGTCATCTTGACCTACCAACTATACGAGGGTCATCTTGACCTACCATCTATACGAGGGTCATCTTGACCTACCACCTATACGAGGGTCATCTTGACCTACCACCTATACGAGGGTCATCTTGACCTACCACCTATACGAGGGTCATCTTGACCTACCACCTATACGAGGGTCATCTTGACCTACCACCTATACGAGGGTCATCTTGACCTACCACCTATACGAGGGTCATCTTGACCTACCAACTATACGAGGGTCATCTTGACCTACCATCTATACGAGGGTCATCTTGACCTACCATCTATACGAGGGTCATCTTGACCTACCACCTATACGAGGGTCATCTTGACCTACCACCTATACGAGGGTCATCTTGACCTACCACCTATACGAGGGTCATCTTGACCTACCACCTATACGAGGGTCATCTTGACCTACCACCTATACGAGGGTCATCTTGACCTACCAACTATACGAGGGTCATCTTGACCTACCATCTATACGAGGGTCATCTTGACCTACCACCTATACGAGGGTCATCTTGACCTACCACCTATACGAGGGTCATCTTGACCTACCAACTACACGAGGGTCATCTTGACCTACCACCTATACGAGGGTCATCTTGACCTACCACCTACACGAGGGTCATCTTAACCTACCACCTACACGAGGGTCATCTTGACCTACCACCTACACGAGGGTCATCTTGACCTACCACCTACACGAGGGTCATCTTGACCTACCACCTACACGAGGGCCATCTTGACCTACCACCTACACGAGGGCCATCTTGACCTACCACCTACACGAGGGCCATCTTGACCTACCACCTACACGAGGGTCATCTTGACCTACCACCTATACGAGGGTCATCTTGACCTACCACCTATACGAGGGTCATCTTGACCTACCACCTATACGAGGGTCATCTTGACCTACCACCTATACGAGGGTCATCTTGACCTACCAACTACACGAGGGTCATCTTGACCTACCAGCTACACGAGGGTCATCTTGACCTACCAGCTACACGAGGGTCATCTTGACCTACCACCTATACGAGGGTCATCTTGACCTACCACCTATACGAGGGTCATCTTGACCTACCACCTATACGAGGGTCATCTTGACCTACCAACTACACGAGGGTCATCTTGACCTACCAACTACACGAGGGTCATCTTGACCTACCAACTACACGAGGGTCATCTTGACCTACCAACTACACGAGGGTCATCTTGACCTACCAACTACACGAGGGTCATCTTGACCTACCAGCTACACGAGGGTCATCTTGACCTACCAACTACACGAGGGTCATCTTGACCTACCAGCTACACGAGGGTCATCTTGACCTACCAACTACACGAGGGTCATCTTGACTCACGAAATCGTAATGACACGATTACCTATGCTCACCTTCCTATGGTGTAGAAATATACCCATTTAGATGAATCATATTGTAGCCATCTGACACAGTGGGTAACGCGTTGGTCTGGAGTTTCATGACTCTCTGATCGCGGGTTCTAACCCCACCCGTGGTATGGTTTGGAGGGTCATTAAGCTTGCATGCTACCTATTAAACACTAGCCAAGACCACTAACACACAAGACAGGCACTAAATTAATCCCTGTGTATATAGTAGAGAGGGAGATATACACATCACAGTGTATATATGTTGGAATAACATGTAAACACCCTGAGAAGAGTGTTTGGAAAGGTATATATATTGGTTTGATCACCATTACAAGCACTTCCTAAGGTGGGTAAATCTTGACTCATAAAAGTGTAATAAGACGACCAGGAACAAATTTAAGAACAGGTGAGAGTTAAATCCCCATGGGAGGCGAGTCCTGAAACCCCGAGGCCAGTGTTGGAACCTCCTAGTTGGATCCCAGTAGAGCTAGCTGGTTAGTAGAGCTAGCTGGTTAGTAGAGCTAGCTGGTCCAGTCTTCAGCACACTAGCCTGTCCGTTTTGCGACTCATCTGCCATGGGTTCAAGCACCCACCAGTTCTGTAGCTCGGTTGGTAGCGCACTCAGCTCACACATTGAGGTCCGTGGTTCGATCCCTGGTACGGGTGGAAAAAATTAGGACGTGTTTCCATGTTCACCTACCATGTTCACCCAGCAATAGGTACCTGGGTGTTAGTCGACTGGTGTGGGTCGCATCCTGGGGACAAAATTGACCTAATTTGCCCGAAATGCTCTGCATAACGAGGGTCTTTCTGTATAGTAGTATGTTAGTGATGTCAGCTGTGGTCTGTATAAGTTATATCATGTACGTGATATAACTTACTTAATATTATTATTATTATTATTATTATTATTATTATTATTATTATTATTAAACAGAAAACGGCTGGGTTTCGAGTGTACAATTTTTTGGAAATCTGTCACAGGTATATCACAGGTATGAAGAGCATACCACATACACAGATGTATATGTGGTATGGTGTTTTTGCTTGTTTGGATATGCATATTATGGTGTTTGGATGTTGTTTGGTGTTTGTGTCGCCTCGACTTGCTTGCTCTCGTTGGTCTGTATTTGTCGTGGTGGGCAAAAATAACCAAAACAAGTGTGTGTGTGTGTGTGTGTGTGTGTGTGTGTGTGTGTGTGTGTGTGTGTGTGTGTGTGTGTGTGTGAGACCTTGTCTGGTGCAGTGGACCAATTCTCACTGAATACTTTGAATGAGGGGAGAGGGAGAGGGGGAGATACTCCCCTCACGTCTCCCCTATTGTCTCTTATCCCTCACTTTAATTCCCCCCTCATCTCCTTCCCTGCCCTCTTGACACACTTGTACACCAGAGAGAGAGAGAGAGAGAGAGAGAAAGAAAGTCTTCATCCTTTAAGTTTCTTTTATCTTACTCTTCATCTCTTGTCTTCATCTCTTGCTTCTTCTCCTCCATTTGTTTCCCCTTGACTCATTTCCTGTTTCTCTTTACCTCACCTTCTGTTCCCTTTACCTCTCCTCCATGTCCTGTTTCCCCTTACTTCAGCTTCATTTCCTCTTCTTTCTGCTTGTCCCCTCTCTTCTTTCTGCTGTTACACTCTTCTTTGTGCTTGTCCCCTCTCTTCTTTCTGCTGTTACTCTCTCTTCTTTCTGCTTGTCCCCTCTCTTCTTTCTGCTGTTACTCTCTCTTCTTTCTGCTTGTCCCCTCTCTTCTTTCTGCTGTTACTCTCTCTTCTTTCTGCTTGTCCCCTCTCTTCTTTCTGCTGTTACTCTCTCTTCTTTCTGCTTGTCCCCTCTCTTCTTTCTGCTGTTACTCTCTCTTCTTTGTGCTTGTCCCCTCTCTTCTTTCTGCTGTTACTCTCTTCTTTCTGCTATTACTCTCTTCTTTCTGCTGTTACTCTCTTCTTTCTGCTGTTACTCTCTTCTTTCTGCTGTTACTCTTCTTTTTGCTATTACTCTCTTCTTTCTGCTATTATTCTCTTCTTTCTGCTGTTACTCTATTCTTTCTGCTATTACTCTCTTCTTTCTGCTATTACTCTTCTTTCTGCTGTTACTCTCTTCTTTCTGCTATTACTCTCTTCTTTCTGCTGTTACTCTCTTCTTTCTGCTATTACTCTCTTCTTTCTGCTGTTACTCTCTTCTTTCTGCTGTTACTCTCTTCTTTCTGCTATTACTCTCTTCTTTCTGCTATTACTCTCTTCTTTCTGCTGTTACTCTCTTCTTTCTGCTGTTACTCTCTTCTTTCTGCTGTTACTCTCTTCTTTCTGCTGTTACTCTCTTCTTTCTGCTGTTACTCTTCTTTCTGCTGTTACTCTCTTCTTTCTGCTATTACTCTCTTCTTTCTGCTGTTACTCTCTTCTTTCTGCTGTTACTCTCTTCTTTCTGCTGTTACTCTCTTCTTTCTGCTGTTACTCTCTTCTTTCTGCTATTACTCTCTTCTTTCTGCTGTTACTCTCTTCTTTCTGCTGTTACTCTCTTCTTTCTGCTGTTACTCTCTTCTTTCTGCTGTTACTCTCTTCTTTCTGCTGTTACTCTCTTCTTTCTGCTGTTACTCTCTTCTTTCTGCTATTACTCTCTTCTTTCTGCTGTTACTCTCTTCTTTCTGCTGTTACTCTCCTTTCTGCTATTACTCTCCTTTCTGCTATTACTCTCTTCTTTCTGCTATTACTCTCTTTCTGCTATTACTCTCTTCTTTCTGCTGTTACTCTCTTCTTTCTGCTGTTACTCTCTTCTTTCTGCTATTACTCTCTTCTTTCTGATGTTACTCTCTTCTTTCTGCTGTTACTCTCTTCTTTCTGCTGTTACTCTCTTCTTTCTGCTGTTACTCTCTTCTTTCTGCTGTTACTCTCTTCTTTCTGCTGTTACTCTCTTCTTTCTGCTATTACTCTCTTCTTTCTGCTGTTACTCTCTTCTTTCTGCTGTTACTCTCTTCTTTCTGCTGTTACTCTCTTCTTTCTGCTATTACTCTCTTCTTTCTGCTATTACTCTCTTCTTTCTGCTGTTACTCTCTTCTTTCTGCTGTTACTCTCTTCTTTCTGCTGTTACTCTCTTCTTTCTGCTATTACTCTCTTCTTTCTGCTGTTACTCTCTTCTTTCTGCTGTTACTCTCTTCTTTCTGCTATTACTCTCTTCTTTCTGCTGTTACTCTCTTCTTTCTGCTATTACTCTCTTCTTTCTATTACTCTTCTTTCTGCTATTACTCTTCTTTCTGTTATTACTCTCTTCTTTCTGCTATTACTTTCTTCTTTCTGCTATTACTCTCTTTCTGCTATTACTCGCTTCTTTCTGCTATTACTCTCTTCTTTCTGCTATTACTCTCTTCTTTCTATTACTTTTCTTTCTGCTATTACTCTCTTCTTTCTGCTATTACTCTCTTCTTTCTGCTATTACTCTCTTCTTTCTGCTATTACTCTTCTTTCTGTTATTACTCTCTTCTTTCTGCTATTACTTTCTTCTTTCTGCTATTACTCTCTTCTTTCTGCTATTACTTTCTTCTTTCTGCTATTACTCTCTTCTTTCTGCTATTACTCTCTTCTTTTTGCTTGTCCCCTCTCTTCTTTCTGCTGTTACTCTCTGCTGTTACTTTTCTTTCTGCTATTACTTTCTTCTTTCTGCTATTACTCTCTTCTTTCTGCTATTACTCTCTTCTTTCTGCTATTACTCTCTTTTTTCTGCTGTTACTCTCTTCTTTCTGCTATTACTCTCTTCTTTCTGCTATTACTCTCTTCTTTCTGCTATTACTCTCTTTTTTCTGCTGTTACTCTCTTCTTTCTGCTATTACTCTCTTCTTTCTGCTGTTACTCTCTTCTTTCTTCTGTTACTCTTATATCTTCTGTTACTCTCTTCTTTCTTCTGTTACTCTTCTTTCTTCTGTTACTCTCTTCTTTCTTCTGTTACTCTCTTCTTTCTTCTGTTACTCTCTTCTTTCTTCTATTACTCTTCTTTCTTATCGTCCGCTCTTCTTTTTCCCGGTGTTATCCACTCTTCTAAATTTCCCTTCTTCTACCATCTCTCCCTCTTTCTTCCCCGTCCTTGTCTTCTCTTCTAGTCCCTTCTTGTGTGTCCTTAATTGCAAACTGCTACTTGCAGCTGAGACAGTGTTATGTAGGTGTGCAGGTCGCTAGCGGCAACAGTCTGCTTGACCAAACAACAGGGAAGTCTGGCATCATGAAGAACTGAGAGAGTAGGGCAACTCTCGAAGTCTGTCACAGGTATATCCAGTGTATTATTCTCCCGTATCTCATTCCATTCCTCTCCCCTTCTCTATAACACATTCCCATGCACATGTCTCATCTGAGCGCTGTAATGGTAACGTAGCGTTCATGGTGGAGGTAGTGTAGCGTTCATGGTGGAGGTAGTGTAGTGTTATACTTAATGGCAGAGGTAGTGTAGTGTTATACTTCATGGTAGAGGTAGTGTTGTGAAGGGAGGTGAGGAGAGGGGAAGGGTGGTGGTACGGAGGGGTAGCGGAGGGAGTGTGGAATCAGGGAGGAGGGAGTGGAGTGGGACTAGGGGACGAGAGTACTGTGGGAGCAGAAGGGTGAGAGAGGGAGTGGAAAATGGAAAAGAATAAAAGGTGAACGAGTAGAGAGAGAGAGAGAAAGAGAGAGAGAGCAGTGTAGGAAGAGGGAGAGTGATCAAGGAAGACAGAGGGTAATGTGTGTATTCCAGGTGATTGTTATGCCTGCTTATATTGTTAGGTTCAGTCAACAGGTGATCAGCCTTCCTTCTTAATTAACTTGCTGGTGAGAGAGAGAGAGAGAGAATGTGTTTTTTTTCCGCCGAAGTGGCTAGTTTATTGTGCACCCCATATCCATCCTGTTAACAGTAGTGGCTAGTTTGTGCACCTCATATCCATTCTACGGACGGTAGTGGCTAGTTTATTTTGCATCCCATATCCATCCTGTGGAGAGTAACACAAGAGTATATATATACACAAAAGGCCTAGGAACTAAGCTCTAAAGAGATTTGGGCCCTAGTTCCTAGATTTGTATATATATTTATATTTTGTTCCTGGATTTATATCAACAATTGTCGTATCTGTTGCAAGCAAATTTAGGATATTTGCTTAATATATCTGGTATCTTATTTTCATTAATAAGATATCTTGACATATCATATAGGTTATTATACTGTTTATCTCTATATTCCCTCAGTAAGTGGAGAAATAAGCATAGTCCTGACCACACAGCATTTGGCTTGATCATCTGTGTGTCTGCCAAACTGCCAGAAGTATGTACTTGTAATCTAAGCCTGGCCACTACAACATCAGTCAGTACTGGTAACCAAGCCTAAGCCTGGCCACTACAACATCAGTCAGTACTGGTAACCAAGCCTAAGCCTGGCCACTACAACATCAGTCAGTGTTCACATTGCAAGTTGCTTCATAAACATACTTATCTACGTTCATGTTATCATAGTGGGTTATAGATCTACTCAGAATTCTAACTGCATTCCTATAACATTGTTTCATTATTTACTTCTCTCCTTATATTCCTAATGCTAGACAGATATATTCGACATTCTCCTTCAGGGTGCTCTTCTTGGCTAACATATCAACCTTATCATGAAGGAGTAATTCACTGTGTGATGGGATCCATAAAAACCTCACATTAACTAATTTTTCAAGGATTTTGAGTATAAATACCTGGCTTCTCTAGTGAGCATGTTATTAGTGTCTTATGTGAGTCAAGAGCGTTCAATAATGACATAGAATCAGCAATAATCATAGAGCCAAGTTAAGTGTCATTAGGATGGCAAACAAGTACTAGCAGGGCAGCATCTGCCCTGATAGTACTGTTTACATTCACCATTGTTTATATTTTGTGATGTATTTCTAATAGGTAAGTCAGAAATTTCTTCTTGAGCAGTTGCCTTTGAGAATGACTTAAGGATGGTATTACTAGTGGGAGGAACTTGCGGGTATGTGATATTAAATGAGGGCAGGGAGAGGCTGAGACAGGGGACTGAGTGACCGAGATAGGAGATTGAGAGAGAGAGAGAGAGAGAGAGAGAGAGAGAGAGAGAGAGAGAGAGAGAGAGAGAGAGAGAGGAAGGCGAGTTTGAGTGGTGCTTGACTCATTGTTCGCTCAAGTTAATGGTGGTTGTGTTGACAAGGCTGATGCATTGCTACAAACACTGGTGTGTGTGTGTGTGTGTGTGTGTGTGTGTGTGTGTGTGTGTGTGTGTGTGTGTGCGCGCACTTCTCTCTTGATTAGTTTGTCCACTCTTTCTTGTGTATGTGATGATTATACTTGCTCTCCTCTCCTTTATTCCTCCTCTTTATCATCCTTCACACCTTTCCTCCTTATCTACACTGCTATATCTCCTCTTATCTTTCTCTTCATCCTATTCAGTGCTCTTTCTCCTCTACTATTCCTCTTTTACTCTTTACACTGCTCTACCTCCTCTACTCTGCCTTTTTCTTCCCCTTCACTGCTTTAACCTTTCCCATTTTCCTCCGTGAATTGCGTGTTTAGATGCAAATGTGGCAGTGATTCACGTGTGTGTGTGTGTGTGTGCGTGTGTGTGTGTGTGTGTGTGTGTGTGTGTGTGTGTGTGTGTGTGTGTGTGTGTGTGTGTGTGTGTGTGTGTGTGGTTGTGGTTGTCAGTCTGGTTTAATTACAGTGCCAACACACGTACAGTTATTTTAACGATGCTTCTCCTAACGTTCCATCAGTGGTTCTCTTGTTACGTTTTTCGTCTTTCTTCCAGCCTCTGCCCTCTCGCGTTTTCTTTCCTCCTAGTTTTGCTTCTCCTAGTTTTTCTTCAGGTTTTCCTCGAAGTTGGGTCTTCTTGTCAAGTCTTTCCTGAAGTTTGCGTGACCTTACCTTTATTAAGTTTGATATTGTTACTGTCTTGTTGGAGTAGTCTTAAGGTGACAGTGTACACATGTATGGTGACAGTGTACACATGTATGGTGACAGTGTACACATGTATGGTGACAGTGTACACATGTATGGTGACAGTGTACACATGTATGGTGACAGTGTACACATGTATGGAGACAGTGTACACATGTATGGTGAGTGTACACATGTATGGTGAGTGTACACATTTATGGTGACAGTGTACACATGTAAGGTGACAGTGTACACATGTAAGGTGACAGTGTACACATGTAAGGTGACAGTGTACACATGTATGGTGACAGTGTACACATGTATGGTGACAGTGTACACATATATGGTGACAGTGTACACATATATGGTGAGTGTACACATGTATGGTGACAGTGTACACATGTATGGTGACAGTGTACACATGTATGGTGACAGTGTACACATGTATGGTGACAGTGTACATATGTATGGTGACAGTGTACACATGTAAGGTGACACTGTGCATATGTAAGGTGACACTGTGCATATGTAAGGTGACAGTGTACACATGTAAGGTGACACTGTGCATATATAAGGTGACAGTGTACCGGATCAGCCGGGCTGTGGCTCGTACGTCGGACTGCGTGCGGCCAGCAGTAACAGCCTAGTTGATCAGGCCCTGATCCATCGGGAGGCCTGGTCATGGACCGGGCCGCGGGGGCGTTGATCCCCGGCATAACCTCCAGGTAACCTCCAGGTATGTAAGGTGACAGTGTACACATGTAAGGTGACACTGTACACATGTAAGGTGACAGTGTACACATGTAAGGTGACAGTGTACACATGTAAGGTGACAGTGTATACATGTAAGGTGACACTGTGCACATGTAAGGTGACACATGTAAGGTGATACTACACATGTAAGGTGACACTGTACACATGTAAGGTGACACTGTACACATGTAAGGTGACACTGTACACATGTAAGGTGACAGTGTACACATGTAAGGTGACACTGTACACATGTAAGGTGACACTGTACACATGTATGGCGACAGTGTACACATGTATGGTGAGTGTACACATGTATGGTGACAGTGTACACATGTAAGGTGACACTGTGCATATGTAAGGTGACACTGTGCATATGTAAGGTGACAGTGTACACATGTAAGGTGACACTGTGCATATATAAGGTGACAGTGTACACATGTAAGGTGACAGTGCACATGTAAGGTGACACTGTGCACATGTAAGGTGACACATGTAAGATGACACTGTACACATGTAAGGTGACACTGTACACATGTAAGGTGACACTGTACACATGTAAGGTGACACTGTACACATGTACACCCCACATCCATCCTGTGGATTGCGACACAGTAACATATGGATACACAAAAGGCCTAGGAACTAGGCACCAAACGGGTTAACAGGAGTACATCTGGATTTATATCAACAATTGTCTTGTAAGCAAATTTACGATATTTGCTAATATGACTGGTATCTTATTTTTCACAAAAAAAAGATATCTTTAATGGCCAGAAGAACTAACACATTTCTTTCTCCTTACAGTACAGTACAGTAATGCACCAACCTTTCTCTAACTTTATCACCACTAGCTCTCAGAATTTGGGTTTTTGCATTCAGTACCACTGGTCTTCCCGCCTATAACCTGTTCATTGTATCATTCACTGTCTCTGAGTGCCTCTCACACTTTCAACTTGTTTACTGCATCACCCATTGCCTCTTGAGTGCCTCTAACACCTCCACTTGTTTACTGCATCACCCATTGCCTCTTGAGTGCCTCTCACACCTCCACTTGTTTACTGCATCACCCATTGCCTCTTGAGTGCCTCTCACACCTCCACTTGTTTACTGCATCACCCATTGCCTCTTGAGTGCCTCTCACACCTCCACTTGTTTACTGCATCACCCACTGCCTCTTGAGTGCCTCTCACACCTCCACTTGTTTACTGCATCACCCACTGCCTCTTGAGTGCCTCTCACACCTCCACTTGTTTACTGCATCACCCACTGCCTCTTGAGTGCCTCTCACACCTCCACTTGTTTACTGCGTCACCCACTGCCTCTTGAGTGCCTCTCACACAAGTACTGTCATCTTACCTCCACGTAAACAGGTACCAGCTAGTGGATTCATTTGCGGTGTACGTCATCTACCCCCATATAATAGTTTACATCAGTCATGCATTGTCTACAGCTGGTACTAGTGGGTAAAATCTACCAGAGTTCAGGTGTGGGTGACTCTGTGTAGGTTACACTTGCATACTGCACCTTCCACAGCAGCCTTTTTACTAGCGAGGTCACCTAAAAGGGTTTCTGGCTTCATTCTCTCAGCATACACCTAACTCCATGGGTGTTAGGGTCATTCATATGTGTTCTTGAGTAAGCTTGGCTACAGCAGCAGTGTGTGGCTACAAGCTTGGCTACAGCAGCAGTGTGTGGCTACAAGCTTGGCTACAACAGCAGTGTGTGGCTACAAGCTTGGCTACAGCAGCAGTGTGTGGCTACAAGTTTGGCTACAGCAGCAGTGTGTGGCTACAAGCTTGGCTACAGCAGCAGTGTGTGGCTACAAGCTTGGCTACAGCAGCAGTGTGTGGCTACAAGCTTGGCTACAGCAGCAGTGTGTGGCTACAAGCTTGGCTACAGCAGCAGTGTATGGCTACAAGCTTGGCTACAGTAGCAGCGTGTGGCTACAAGTTTGGCTGCAGCAGCGGTGTGTGGCTACAAGTTTGGCTGCAGCAGCGGTGTGTGGCTACAAGTTTGGCTGCAGCAGCAGTGTGTGGCTACAAGCTTGGCTACAGCAGCAGTGTGTGGCTACAAGCTTGGCTACAGCAGCAGTGTATGGCTACAAGCTTGGCTACAGCAGCAGTGTATGGCTACAAGCTTGGCTACAGTAGCAGCGTGTGGCTACAAGTTTGGCTGCAGCAGCGGTGTGTGGCTACAAGTTTGGCTACAGCAGCAGTGTGTAGCTACAAGTTTGGCTGCAGCAGCAGTGTGTGGCTACAAGTTTGGCTACAACAGCAGTGTGTGGCTACAAGCTTGGCTACAGCAGCAGTGTGTGGCTACAAGCTTGGCTACAGCAGCAGTGTGTGGCTACAAGTTTGGCTGCAGCAGCGGTGTGTGGCTACATGTTTGGCTACAGCAGCAGTGTGTGGCTACAAGTTTGGCTGCAGCAGCAGTGTGTGGCTACAAGTTTGGCTACAACAGCAGTGTGTGGCTACAAGCTTGGCTACAGCAGCAGTGTGTGGCTACAAGCTTGGCTACAGCAGCAGTGTGTGGCTACAAGCTTGGCTACAGCAGCAGTGTGTAGCTACAAGCTTGGCTACAGCAGCAGTGTGTGGCTACAAGTATGCTTGGCTACAGCAGCAGTGTGTGGCTACAAGTAAGCTTGGCTACAGCAGCAGTGTGTGGCTACAAGTAAGCTTGGCTACAGCAGCGATGTGTGGCTACAAGCTTGGCTACAGCAGTAGTGTGTGACTACAAGCTTGGCTACAGCAGCAGTGTGTGGCTACAAGCTTGGCTACAGCAGCAGTGTGTGGCTACAAGCTTGGCTGCAGCAGCAGTGTGTGGCTACAAGTAAGCTTGGCTACAGCAGTGTGTGGCTACAAGTAAGCTTGGCTACAGCAGCAGTGTGTGGCTACAAGTAAGCTTGGCTACAGCAGCGATGTGTGGCTACAAGCTTGGCTACAGCAGTAGTGTGTGACTACAAGCTTGGCTACAGCAGCAGTGTGTGACTACAAGCTTGGCTGCAGCAGCAGTGTGTGGCTACAAGTAAGCTTGGCTACAGCAGCAGTGTGGCTACAAGCTTGGCTACAGCAGCAGTGTGTGGCTACAAGCTTGGCTGCAGCAGCAGTGTGTGGCTACAAGTAAGCTTGGCTACAGCAGTGTGTGGCTACAAGTAAGCTTGGCTATAGTAGCAGTGTGTGGCTACAAGTAAGCTTGGCTACAGCAGCAGTGTATGGCTACAAGTAAGCTTGGCTACAGCAGCGATGTGTGGCTACAAGCTTGGCTACAGCAGCAGTGTGTGACTACAAGCTTGGCTACAGCAGCAGTGTGTGGCTACAAGCTTGGCTGCAGCAGCAGTGTGTGGCTACAAGTAAGCTTGGCTACAGCAGTGTGTGGCTACAAGTAAGCTTGGCTATAGTAGCAGTGTGTGGCTACAAGTAAGCTTGGCTACAGCAGCAGTGTATGGCTACAAGTAAGCTTGGCTACAGCAGCGATGTGTGGCTACAAGCTTGGCTACAGCAGCAGTGTGTGACTACAAGCTTGGCTACAGCAGCAGTGTGCGGCTACAAGCTTGGCTGCAGCAGCAGTGTGTGGCTACAAGTAAGCTTGGCTATAGCAGCAGTGTGTGGCCACAAGCTTTGCTACAGCAGCAGTGTGTGGCTACAAGTAAGCTTGGCTACATGAGCAGTGTGTGGCTGCAAGCTTGGCTGCAGCAGCAGTGTGTGGCTGCAAGCTTGGCTGCAGCAGCAGTGTGGGGCTACAAGCTTGGTTACAGCAGCAGTGTGTGGCTACAAGCTTGGCTACAGCAGCAGTGTGTGGCTACAAGCTTGGCTACAGCGGCAGTGTGTGGCTACAAGCTTGGCTACAGCAGTAGTGTGTGGCTACAAGCTTGGCTACAACAGTAGTGTGTGGCTACAAGCTTGGCTACAGCAGTAGTGTGTGGCTACAAGCTTGGCTACAGCAGCAGTGTGTGGCTACAAGCTTGGCTACAGCAGCAGTGTGTGGCTACAAGCTTGGCTATAGCAGCAGTGTGTGGCTACAAGTTTGGCTGCAGCAGCAGTGTGTGGCTACAAGTTTGGCTACAACAGCAGTGTGTGGCTACAAGCTTGGCTACAACAGCAGTGTGTGGCTACAAGTAAGCTTGGCTACAGCAGTGTGTGGCTACAAGTAAGCTTGGCTACAGCAGCAGTGTGTGGCTACAAGTAAGCTTGGCTACAGCAGCGATGTGTGGCTACAAGCTTGGGTACAGCAGTAGTGTGTGACTAAAAGCTTGGCTACAGCAGCAGTGTGTGGCTACAAGCTTGGTTGCAGCAGCAGTGTGTGGCTACAAGTAAGCTTGGCTACAGCAGCAGTGTGGCTACAAGCTTGGCTACAGCAGCAGTGTGTGACTACAAGCTTGGCTGCAGCAGCAGTGTGTGGCTACAAGTAAGCTTGGCTACAGCAGTGTGTGGCTACAAGTAAGCTTGGCTATAGTAGCAGTGTGTGGCTACAAGTAAGCTTGGCTACAGCAGCAGTGTGTGGCTACAAGTAAGCTTGGCTACAGCAGCGATGTGTGGCTACAAGCTTGGCTACAGCAGCAGTGTGTGACTACAAGCTTGGCTGCAGCAGCAGTGTGTGGCTACAAGTAAGCTTGGCTATAGCAGCAGTGTGTGGCCACAAGCTTTGCTACAGCAGCAGTGTGTAGCTACAAGTAAGCTTGGCTACATGAGCAGTGTGTGGCTGCAAGCTTGGCTGCAGCAGCAGTGTGTGGCTGCAAGCTTGGCTGCAGCAGCAGTGTGGGGCTACAAGCTTGGTTACAGCAGCAGTGTGTGGCTACAAGCTTGGCTACAGCGGCAGTGTGTGGCTACAAGCTTGGCTACAGCGGCAGTGTGTGGCTACAAGCTTGGCTACAGCAGTAGTGTGTGGCTACAAGCTTGGCTAAAGCAGCAGTGTGTGGCTACAAGCTTGGCTACAGCAGCAGTGTGTGGCTACAAGCTTGGCTACAGCAGCAGTGTGTGGCTACAAGCTTGGCTACAGCAGCAGTGTGTGGCTACAAGCTTGGCTACAGCAGCAGTGTGTGGCTACAAGTAAACTTGGCTACAGCAGCAGTGTGTGGCTACAAGTAAGCTTGGCTACAGCAGCAGTGTGTGGCTACAAGTTTGGCTACAGCAGCAGTGCGTGGCTACGAGCTTGGCTGCAGCAGCAGTGTGTGGCTACAAGCTTGGCTACAGCAGCAGTGTGTGGCTACAAGCTTGGCTACAGCAGCAGTGTGTGGCTACAAGTTTGGCTGCAGCAGTAGTGTGTGGCTACAAGTTTGGCTTCAACAGCAGTGTGTGGCTACAAGCTTGGCTACAACAGCAGTGTGTGGCTACAAGCTTGGCTACAGCAGCAGTGTGTGGCTACAAGCTTGGCTACAGCAGCAGTGTGTGGCTACAAGCTTGGCTACAGCAGCAGTGTGTGGCTACAAGCTTGGCTACAGCAGCAATGTGTGGCTACAAGCTTGGCTACAGCAGCAGTGTGTGGCTATAAGTAAGCTTGGCTACAGCAGCAGTGTGTGGCTACAAGTTTGGCTACAGCAGCAGTGCGTGGCTACAAACTTGGCTGCAGCAGCAGTGTGTGGCTACAAGCTTGGCTACAGCAGCAGTGTGTGGCTACAAGCTTGGCTACAGCAGCAGTGTGTGGCTACAAGTATGCTTGGCTACAGCAGCAGTGTGTGGCTACAAGTAAGCTTGGCTACAGCAGCAGTGTGTAGCTACAAGTATGCTTGGCTACAGCAGCAGTGTGTGGCTACAAGTAAGCTTGGCTATAGCAGCAGTGTGTTGCTACAAGTAAGCTTGGCTACAGCAGCAGTGTGTGGCTACAAGTAAGCTTGGCTACAGCAGCAGTGTGTGGCTACAAGTAAGCTTGGCTACCGCAGCGATGTGTGGCTACAAGCTTGGCTACAGCAGTAGTGTGTGACTACAAGCTTGGCTACAGCAGCAGTGTGTGGCTACAAGCTTGGCTGCAGCAGCAGTGTGTGGCTACAAGTAAGCTTGGCTACAGCAGCAGTGTGGCTACAAGCTTGGCTGCAGCAGCAGTGTGTGGCTACAAGCTTGGCTGCAGCAGCAGTGTGTGGCTACAAGTAAGCTTGGGTACAGCAGCAGTGTGGCTACAAGCTTGGCTACAGCAGCAGTGTGTGGCTACAAGTAAGCTTGGCTACAGCAGTGTGTGGCTACAAGTAAGCTTGGCTATAGTACCAGTGTGTGGCTACAAGTAAGCTTGGCTACAGCAGCAGTGTGTGGCTACAAGTAAGCTTGGCTACAGCAGCAGTGTGTGGCTACAAGTAAGCTTGGCTACAGCAGCGATGTGTGGCTACAAGCTTGGCTACAGCAGCAGTGTGTGACTACAAGCTTGGCTACAGCAGCAGTGTGTGGCTACAAGCTTGGCTGCAGCAGCAGTGTGTGGCTACAAGTAAGCTTGGCTACAGCAGCAGTGTGTGACTACAAGCTTGGCTATAGCAGAAGTGTGTGGCCACAAGCTTTGCTACAGCAGCAGTGTGTGGCTACAAGTAAGCTTGGCTACATGAGCAGTGTGTGGCTACAAGCTTGGCTGCAGCAGCAGTGTGTGGCTGCAAGCTTGGCTGCAGCAGCAGTGTGTGGCTACAAGCTTGGTTACAGCAGCAGTGTGTGGCTACAAGCTTGGTTACAGCAGCAGTGCGTGGCTACAAGCTTGGCTACAGCGGCAGTGTGTGGCTACAAGCTTGGGTACAGCGGCAGTGTGTGGCTACAAGCTTGGCTACAGCAGTAGTGTGTGGCTACAAGTTTGGCTACAGCAGTAGTGTGTGGCTACAAGCTTGGCTACAGCAGTAGTGTGTGGCTAAAAGCTTGGCTACAGCAGTAGTGTGTGGGTACAAGCTTGGCTACAGCAGCAGTGTGTGGCTACAAGCTTGGCTACATCAGCAGTGTGTGGCTACAAGTAAGCTTGGCTACAGCAGCAGTGTGTGGCTACAAGTAAGCTTGGCTACAGCAGCAGTGTGTGTCTACAAGCTTGGCTACAGCAGCAGTGTGTGGCTACAAGCTTGGCTACAGCAGCAGTGTGTGGCTACAAGCTTGGCTACAGCAGCAGTGTGTGGCTACAAGCTTGGCTACAGCAGCAGTGTGTGGCTACAAGCTTGGCTACAGCAGCAGTGTGTGGCTACAAGCTTGGCTACAGCAGCAGTGTGTGGCTACAAGCTTGGCTACAGCCGTAGTGTGTGGCTACAATTTTGGCTACAGCAGCAGTGTGTGGCTACAAGCTTGGCTACAGCAGTAGTGTGTGGCTACAAGCTTGGCTACAACAGCAGTGTGTGGCTACAAGCTTGGCTACAACAGCAGTGTGTGGCTATAAGCTTGGCTACAGCAGCAGTGTGTGGCTACAAGCTTGGCTACAGTAGCAGTGTGTGGCTACAAGCTTTACAGCAGCAGTGTGTGGCTACAAGCTTGTCTACAGCAGCAGTGTGTCGCTGCCAGCTTGGCTACAGCAGCAGTGTGTGGCTACAAGCTTGGCTACAGCAGGAGTGTGTGGCTACAAGCTTGGCTACAGCAGCAGTGTGTGGCTGAAAGCTTGGCTACAGCAGCAGTGTGTGGCTACAAGCTTGGCTACAGCAGCAGTGTGTGGCTACAAGCTTGGCTACAGCAGCAGTGTGTGGCTACAAGCTTGGCTACAGCAGCAGTGTGTGGCTACAAGCTTGGCTAAAGCAGCAGTGTGTGGCTACAAGCTTGGCTACAGCAGCAGTGTGTGGCTACAAGCTTGGCTACAGCAGCAGTGTGTGGCTACAAGCTTGGCTACAGCAGCAGTGTGTGGCTACAAGCTTGGCTGCAGCAGCAGTGTGTGGCTACAAGTAAGCTTGGCTACAGCAGTGTGTGGCTACAAGTAAGCTTGGCTATAGTAGCAGTGTGTGGCTACAAGTAAGCTTGGCTACAGCAGCAGTGTATGGCTACAAGTAAGCTTGGCTACAGCAGCGATGTGTGGCTACAAGCTTGGCTACAGCAGCAGTGTGTGACTACAAGCTTGGCTACAGCAGCAGTGTGTGGCTACAAGCTTGGCTGCAGCAGCAGTGTGTGGCTACAAGTAAGCTTGGCTACAGCAGTGTGTGGCTACAAGTAAGCTTGGCTATAGTAGCAGTGTGTGGCTACAAGTAAGCTTGGCTACAGCAGCAGTGTATGGCTACAAGTAAGCTTGGCTACAGCAGCGATGTGTGGCTACAAGCTTGGCTACAGCAGCAGTGTGTGACTACAAGCTTGGCTACAGCAGCAGTGTGCGGCTACAAGCTTGGCTGCAGCAGCAGTGTGTGGCTACAAGTAAGCTTGGCTATAGCAGCAGTGTGTGGCCACAAGCTTTGCTACAGCAGCAGTGTGTGGCTACAAGTAAGCTTGGCTACATGAGCAGTGTGTGGCTGCAAGCTTGGCTGCAGCAGCAGTGTGTGGCTGCAAGCTTGGCTGCAGCAGCAGTGTGGGGCTACAAGCTTGGTTACAGCAGCAGTGTGTGGCTACAAGCTTGGCTACAGCAGCAGTGTGTGGCTACAAGCTTGGCTACAGCGGCAGTGTGTGGCTACAAGCTTGGCTACAGCAGTAGTGTGTGGCTACAAGCTTGGCTACAACAGTAGTGTGTGGCTACAAGCTTGGCTACAGCAGTAGTGTGTGGCTACAAGCTTGGCTACAGCAGCAGTGTGTGGCTACAAGCTTGGCTACAGCAGCAGTGTGTGGCTACAAGCTTGGCTATAGCAGCAGTGTGTGGCTACAAGTTTGGCTGCAGCAGCAGTGTGTGGCTACAAGTTTGGCTACAACAGCAGTGTGTGGCTACAAGCTTGGCTACAACAGCAGTGTGTGGCTACAAGTAAGCTTGGCTACAGCAGTGTGTGGCTACAAGTAAGCTTGGCTACAGCAGCAGTGTGTGGCTACAAGTAAGCTTGGCTACAGCAGCGATGTGTGGCTACAAGCTTGGGTACAGCAGTAGTGTGTGACTAAAAGCTTGGCTACAGCAGCAGTGTGTGGCTACAAGCTTGGCTGCAGCAGCAGTGTGTGGCTACAAGTAAGCTTGGCTACAGCAGCAGTGTGGCTACAAGCTTGGCTACAGCAGCAGTGTGTGACTACAAGCTTGGCTGCAGCAGCAGTGTGTGGCTACAAGTAAGCTTGGCTACAGCAGTGTGTGGCTACAAGTAAGCTTGGCTATAGTAGCAGTGTGTGGCTACAAGTAAGCTTGGCTACAGCAGCAGTGTGTGGCTACAAGTAAGCTTGGCTACAGCAGCGATGTGTGGCTACAAGCTTGGCTACAGCAGCAGTGTGTGACTACAAGCTTGGCTGCAGCAGCAGTGTGTGGCTACAAGTAAGCTTGGCTATAGCAGCAGTGTGTGGCCACAAGCTTTGCTACAGCAGCAGTGTGTAGCTACAAGTAAGCTTGGCTACATGAGCAGTGTGTGGCTGCAAGCTTGGCTGCAGCAGCAGTGTGTGGCTGCAAGCTTGGCTGCAGCAGCAGTGTGGGGCTACAAGCTTGGTTACAGCAGCAGTGTGTGGCTACAAGCTTGGCTACAGCGGCAGTGTGTGGCTACAAGCTTGGCTACAGCGGCAGTGTGTGGCTACAAGCTTGGCTACAGCAGTAGTGTGTGGCTACAAGCTTGGCTAAAGCAGCAGTGTGTGGCTACAAGCTTGGCTACAGCAGCAGTGTGTGGCTACAAGCTTGGCTACAGCAGCAGTGTGTGGCTACAAGCTTGGCTACAGCAGCAGTGTGTGGCTACAAGCTTGGCTACAGCAGCAGTGTGTGGCTACAAGTAAACTTGGCTACAGCAGCAGTGTGTGGCTACAAGTAAGCTTGGCTACAGCAGCAGTGTGTGGCTACAAGTTTGGCTACAGCAGCAGTGCGTGGCTACGAGCTTGGCTGCAGCAGCAGTGTGTGGCTACAAGCTTGGCTACAGCAGCAGTGTGTGGCTTCAAGCTTGGCTACAGCAGCAGTGTGTGGCTACAAGTTTGGCTGCAGCAGTAGTGTGTGGCTACAAGTTTGGCTTCAACAGCAGTGTGTGGCTACAAGCTTGGCTACAACAGCAGTGTGTGGCTACAAGCTTGGCTACAGCAGCAGTGTGTGGCTACAAGCTTGGCTACAGCAGCAGTGTGTGGCTACAAGCTTGGCTACAGCAGCAGTGTGTGGCTACAAGTTTGGCTACAGCAGCAGTGCGTGGCTACAAACTTGGCTGCAGCAGCAGTGTGTGGCTACAAGCTTGGCTACAGCAGCAGTGTGTGGCTACAAGCTTGGCTACAGCAGCAGTGTGTGGCTACAAGTATGCTTGGCTACAGCAGCAGTGTGTGGCTACAAGTAAGCTTGGCTACAGCAGCAGTGTGTAGCTACAAGTATGCTTGGCTATAGCAGCAGTGTGTGGCTACAAGTAAGCTTGGCTATAGCAGCAGTGTGTTGCTACAAGTAAGCTTGGCTACAGCAGCAGTGTGTGGCTACAAGTAAGCTTGGCTACAGCAGCAGTGTGTGGCTACAAGTAAGCTTGGCTACCGCAGCGATGTGTGGCTACAAGCTTGGCTACAGCAGTAGTGTGTGACTACAAGCTTGGCTACAGCAGCAGTGTGTGGCTACAAGCTTGGCTGCAGCAGCAGTGTGTGGCTACAAGTAAGCTTGGCTACAGCAGCAGTGTGGCTACAAGCTTGGCTGCAGCAGCAGTGTGTGGCTACAAGCTTGGCTGCAGCAGCAGTGTGTGGCTACAAGTAAGCTTGGGTACAGCAGCAGTGTGGCTACAAGCTTGGCTACAGCAGCAGTGTGTGGCTACAAGTAAGCTTGGCTACAGCAGTGTGTGGCTACAAGTAAGCTTGGCTATAGTACCAGTGTGTGGCTACAAGTAAGCTTGGCTACAGCAGCAGTGTGTGGCTACAAGTAAGCTTGGCTACAGCAGCAGTGTGTGGCTACAAGTAAGCTTGGCTACAGCAGCGATGTGTGGCTACAAGCTTGGCTACAGCAGCAGTGTGTGACTACAAGCTTGGCTACAGCAGCAGTGTGTGGCTACAAGCTTGGCTGCAGCAGCAGTGTGTGGCTACAAGTAAGCTTGGCTACAGCAGCAGTGTGTGACTACAAGCTTGGCTATAGCAGAAGTGTGTGGCCACAAGCTTTGCTACAGCAGCAGTGTGTGGCTACAAGTAAGCTTGGCTACATGAGCAGTGTGTGGCTACAAGCTTGGCTGCAGCAGCAGTGTGTGGCTGCAAGCTTGGCTGCAGCAGCAGTGTGTGGCTACAAGCTTGGTTACAGCAGCAGTGTGTGGCTACAAGCTTGGTTACAGCAGCAGTGCGTGGCTACAAGCTTGGCTACAGCGGCAGTGTGTGGCTACAAGCTTGGGTACAGCGGCAGTGTGTGGCTACAAGCTTGGCTACAGCAGTAGTGTGTGGCTACAAGTTTGGCTACAGCAGTAGTGTGTGGCTACAAGCTTGGCTACAGCAGTAGTGTGTGGCTAAAAGCTTGGCTACAGCAGTAGTGTGTGGGTACAAGCTTGGCTACAGCAGCAGTGTGTGGCTACAAGCTTGGCTACATCAGCAGTGTGTGGCTACAAGTAAGCTTGGCTACAGCAGCAGTGTGTGGCTACAAGTAAGCTTGGCTACAGCAGCAGTGTGTGTCTACAAGCTTGGCTACAGCAGCAGTGTGTGGCTACAAGCTTGGCTACAGCAGCAGTGTGTGGCTACAAGCTTGGCTACAGCAGCAGTGTGTGGCTACAAGCTTGGCTACAGCAGCAGTGTGTGGCTACAAGCTTGGCTACAGCAGCAGTGTGTGGCTACAAGCTTGGCTACAGCAGCAGTGTGTGGCTACAAGCTTGGCTACAGCCGTAGTGTGTGGCTACAATTTTGGCTACAGCAGCAGTGTGTGGCTACAAGCTTGGCTACAGCAGTAGTGTGTGGCTACAAGCTTGGCTACAACAGCAGTGTGTGGCTACAAGCTTGGCTACAACAGCAGTGTGTGGCTATAAGCTTGGCTACAGCAGCAGTGTGTGGCTACAAGCTTGGCTACAGTAGCAGTGTGTGGCTACAAGCTTTACAGCAGCAGTGTGTGGCTACAAGCTTGTCTACAGCAGCAGTGTGTCGCTGCCAGCTTGGCTACAGCAGCAGTGTGTGGCTACAAGCTTGGCTACAGCAGGAGTGTGTGGCTACAAGCTTGGCTACAGCAGCAGTGTGTGGCTGAAAGCTTGGCTACAGCAGCAGTGTGTGGCTACAAGCTTGGCTACAGCAGCAGTGTGTGGCTACAAGCTTGGCTACAGCAGCAGTGTGTGGCTACAAGCTTGGCTACAGCAGCAGTGTGTGGCTACAAGCTTGGCTAAAGCAGCAGTGTGTGGCTACAAGCTTGGCTACAGCAGCAGTGTGTGGCTACAAGCTTGGCTACAGCAGCAGTGTGTGGCTACAAGCTTGGCTACAGCAGCAGTGTGTGGCTACAAGCTTGGCTACAGCAGCAGTGTGTGGCTACAAGCTTGGCTACAGCAGCAGTGTGTGGCTACAAGTAAACTTGGCTACAGCAGCAGTGTGTGGCTACAAGTAAGCTTGGCTACAGCAGCAGTGTGTGGCTACAAGTTTGGCTACAGCAGCAGTGCGTGGCTACAAGCTTGGCTGCAGCAGCAGTGTGTGGCTACAAGCTTGGCTACAGCAGCAGTGTGTGGCTACAAGCTTGGCTACAGCAGCAGTGTGTGGCTACAAGTTTGGCTGCAGCAGTAGTGTGTGGCTACAAGTTTGGCTTCAACAGCAGTGTGTGACTACAAGCTTGGCTACAACAGCAGTGTGTGGCTACAAGCTTGGCTACAGCAGCAGTGTGTGGCTACAAGCTTGGCTACAGCAGCAGTGTGTGGCTACAAGCTTGGCTACAGCAGCAGTGTGTGGCTACAAGCTTGGCTACAGCAGCAATGTGTGGCTACAAGCTTGGCTACAGCAGCAGTGTGTGGCTATAAGTAAGCTTGGCTACAGCAGCAGTGTGTGGCTACAAGTTTGGCTACAGCAGCAGTGCGTGGCTGCAAACTTGGCTGCAGCAGCAGTGTGTGGCTACAAGCTTGGCTACAGCAGCAGTGTGTGGCTACAAGCTTGGCTACAGCAGCAGTGTGTGGCTACAAGTATGCTTGGCTACAGCAGCAGTGTGTGGCTACAAGTAAGCTTGGCTACAGCAGCAGTGTGTAGCTACAAGTATGCTTGGCTACAGCAGCAGTGTGTGGCTACAAGTAAGCTTGGCTATAGCAGCAGTGTGTGGCTACAAGTAAGCTTGGCTACAGCAGCAGTGTGTGGCTACAAGTAAGCTTGGCTACAGCAGCAGTGTGTGGCTACAAGTAAGCTTGGCTACCGCAGCGATGTGTGGCTACAAGCTTGGCTACAGCAGTAGTGTGTGACTACAAGCTTGGCTACAGCAGCAGTGTGTGGCTACAAGCTTGGCTGCAGCAGCAGTGTGTGGCTACAAGTAAGCTTGGCTACAGCAGCAGTGTGGCTACAAGCTTGGCTACAGCAGCAGTGTGTGGCTACAAGCTTGGCTGCAGCAGCAGTGTGTGGCTACAAGTAAGCTTGGCTACAGCAGCAGTGTGGCTACAAGCTTGGCTACAGCAGCAGTGTGTGGCTACAAGTAAGCTTGGCTACAGCAGTGTGTGGCTACAAGTAAGCTTGGCTATAGTAGCAGTGTGTGGCTACAAGTAAGCTTGGCTACAGCAGCAGTGTGTGGCTACAAGTAAGCTTGGCTACAGCAGCAGTGTGTGGCTACAAGTAAGCTTGGCTACAGCAGCGATGTGTGGCTACAAGCTTGGCTACAGCAGCAGTGTGTGACTACAAGCTTGGCTACAGCAGCAGTGTGTGGCTACAAACTTGGCTGCAGCAGCAGTGTGTGGCTACAAGTATGCTTGGCTACAGCAGCAGTGTGTGACTACAAGCTTGGCTATAGCAGAAGTGTGTGGCCACAAGCTTTGCTACAGCAGCAGTGTGTGGCTACAAGTAAGCTTGGCTACATGAGCAGTGTGTGGCTTCAAGCTTGGCTGCAGCAGCAGTGTGTGGCTGCAAGCTTGGCTGCAGCAGCAGTGTGTGGCTACAAGCTTGGTTACAGCAGCAGTGTGTGGCTACAAGCTTGGTTACAGCAGCAGTGCGTGGCTACAAGCTTGGCTACAGCGGCAGTGTGTGGCTACAAGCTTGGGTACAGCGGCAGTGTGTGGCTACAAGCTTGGCTACAGCAGTAGTGTGTGGCTACAAGTTTGGCTACAGCAGTAGTGTGTGGCTACAAGCTTGGCTACAGCAGTAGTGTGTGGCTACAAGCTTGGCTACAGCAGTAGTGTGTGGCTACAAGCTTGGCTACAGCAGCAGTGTGTAGCTACAAGCTTGGCTACATCAGCAGTGTGTGGCTACAAGTAAGCTTGGCTACAGCAGCAGTGTGTGGCTACAAGTAAGCTTGGCTACAGCAGCAGTGTGTGTCTACAAGCTTGGCTACAGCAGCAGTGTGTGGCTACAAGCTTGGCTACAGCAGCAGTGTGTGGCTACAAGCTTGGCTACAGCAGCATTGTGTGGCTACAAGCTTGGCTACAGCAGCAGTGTGTGGCTACAAGCTTGGCTACAGCAGCAGTGTGTGGCTACAAGCTTGGCTACAGCAGCAGTGTGTGGCTACAAGCTTGGCTACAGCCGTAGTGTGTGGCTACAATTTTGGCTACAGCAGCAGTGTGTGGCTACAAGCTTGGCTACAGCAGTAGTGTGTGGCTACAAGCTTGGTTACAACAGCAGTGTGTGGCTACAAGCTTGGCTACAACAGCAGTGTGTGGCTATAAGCTTGGCTACAGCAGCAGTGTGTGGCTACAAGCTTGGCTACAGCAGCAGTGTGTGGCTACAAGCTTTACAGCAGCAGTGTGTGGCTACAAGCTTGGCTACAGCAGCAGTGTGTCGCTGCAAGCTTGGCTACAGCAGCAGTGTGTGGCTACAAGCTTGGCTACAGCAGGAGTGTGTGGCTACAAGCTTGGCTACAGCAGCAGTGTGTGGCTGAAAGCTTGGCTACAGCAGCAGTGTGTGGCTACAAGCTTGGCTACAGCAGCAGTGTGTGGCTACAAGCTTGGCTACAGCAGCAGTGTGTGGCTACAAGCTTGGCTACAGCAGCAGTGTGTGGCTACAAGCTTGGCTACAGCAGCAGTGTGTGGCTACAAGCTTGGCTACAGCAGCAGTGTGTGGCTACAAGCTTGGCTACAGCAGCAGTGTGTGGCTACAAGCTTGGCTACATCAGCAGTGTGTGGCTACAAGCTTGGCTACAGCAGCAGTGTGTGGCTACAAGCTTTGCTACAGCAGCAGTTTGTGGCTACAAGTATGCTTGGCTACAGCAGCAGTGTGTGGCTACAAGCTTGGATACAGCAGCAGTTTGTGGCTACATGTATGCTTGGCTACAGCAGCAGTGTGTGGCTACATGTATGCTTGGCTACAGCAGCAGTGTGTGGCTACATGTATGCTTGGCTACAGCAGCAGTGTGTGGCTACATGTATGCTTGGCTACAGCAGCAGTGTGTGGCTACATGTATGCTTGGCTACAGCAGCAGTGTGTGGCTACAAGTATGCTTGGCTACAGCAGCAGTGTGTGGCTACAAGTATGCTTGGCTACAGCAGCAGTGTGTGGCTACATGTATGCTTGGCTACAGCAGCAGTGTGTGGCTACAAGCTTGGCTACATCAGCAGTGTGTGGCTACAATTTTGGCTACAGCAGCAGTGTGTGGCTACAAGCTTTGCTACAGCAGCAGTTTGTGGCTACAAGTATGCTTGGCTACAGCAGCAGTGTGTGGCTACAAGCTTGGCTACAGCAGCAGTTTGTGGCTACATGTATGCTTGGCTACAGCAGCAGTGTGTGGCTACATGTATGCTTGGCTACAGCAGCAGTGTGTGGCTACAAGTATGCTTGGCTACAGCAGCAGTGTGTGGCTACAAGTATGCTTGGCTACAGCAGCAGTGTGTGGCTACAAGTATGCTTGGCTACAGCAGCAGTGTGTGGCTACATGTATGCTTGGCTACAGCAGCAGTGTGTGGCTACAAGTATGCTTGGCTACAGCAGCAGTGTGTGGCTACAAGTATGCTTGGCTACAGCAGCAGTGTGTGGCTACATGTATGCTTGGTTACAGCAGCAGTGTGTGGCTACATGTATGCTTGGCTACAGCAGCAGTGTGTGGCTACATGTATGCTTGGCTACAGCAGCAGTGTGTGGCTACGTGTATGCTTGGCTACAGCAGCAGTGTGTGGCTACAAGTATGCTTGGCTACAGCAGCAGTGTGTGGCTACAAGTATGCTTGGCTACAGCAGCAGTGTGTGGCTACAAGTATGCTTGGCTACAGAAGCAGTGTGTGGCTACAAGTATGCTTGGCTACAGCAGCAGTGTGTGGCTACAAGTATGCTTGGCTACAGCAGCAGTGTGTGGCTACAAGTATGCTTGGCTACAGCAGCAGTGTGTGGCTACAAGTATGCTTGGCTACAGCAGCAGTGTGTGGCTACAAGTATGCTTGGCTACAGCAGCAGTGTGTGGCTACAAGTATACTTGGCTACAGCAGCAGTGTGTGGCTACAAGTATGCTTGGCTACAGCAGCAGTGTGTGGCTACATGTATGCTTGGCTACAGCAGTGTGTGGCTACAAGTATGCTTGGCTACAGCAGTGTGTGGCTACAAGTATGCTTGGCTACAGCAGTGTGTGGCTACAAGCTTGGCTACAGCAGCAGTGTGTGGCTACAAGCTTGGCTACATCAGCAGTGTGTGGCTACAAGCTTGGCTACAGCAGCAGTGTGTGGCTACAAGCTTTGCTACAGCAGCAGTTTGTGGCTACAAGTATGCTTGGCTACAGCAGCAGTGTGTGGCTACAAGGTTGGCTACAGCAGCAGTGTGTGGCTACATGTATGCTTGGCTACAGCAGCAGTGTGTGGCTACATGTATGCTTGGCTGCAGCAGCAGTGTGTGGCTACATGTATGCTTGGCTACAGCAGCAGTGTGTGGCTACAAGTATGCTTGGCTACAGCAGCAGTGTGTGGCTACAAGCATGCTTGGCTACAGCAGCAGTGTGTGGCTACATGTATGCTTGGCTACAGCAGCAGTGTGTGGCTACATGTATGCTTGGCTACAGCAGCAGTGTGTGGCTACATGTATGCTTGGCTACAGCAGCAGTGTGTGGCTACATGTATGCTTGGCTACAGCAGCAGTGTGTGGCTACATGTATGCTTGGCTACAGCAGCAGTGTGTGGCTACATGTATGCTTGGCTACAGCAGCAGTGTGTGGCTACAAGTATGCTTGGCTACAGCAGCAGTGTGTGGCTACAAGTATGCTTGGCTACATCAGCAGTGTGTGGCTACAAGTATGCTTGGCTACAGCAGCAATGTGTGGCTACACGTATGCTTGGCTACAGCAGCAGTGTGTGGCTACATGTATGCTTGGCTACAGCAGCAGTGTGTGGCTACATGTATGCTTGGCTACAGCAGCAGTGTGTGGCTACATGTATGCTTGGCTACAGCAGCAGTGTGTGGCTACAAGTATGCTTGGCTACAGCAGCAGTGTGTGGCTACAAGTATGCTTGGCTACAGCAGCAGTGTGTGGCTACAAGTATGCTTGGCTACAGCAGCAGTGTGTGGCTACAAGTATGCTTGGCTACAGCAGCAGTGTGTGGCTACAAGTATGCTTGGCTACAGCAGCAGTGTGTGGCTACAAGTATGCTTGGCTACAGCAGCAGTGTGTGGCTACAAGTATGCTTGGCTACAGCAGCAGTGTGTGGCTACATGTATGCTTGGCTACAGCAGTGTGTGGCTACAAGTATGCTTGGCTACAGCAGTGTGTGGCTACAAGTATGCTTGGCTACAGCAGTGTGTGGCTACAAGCTTGGCTACAGCAGCAGTGTGTGGCTACAAGCTTGGCTACATCAGCAGTGTGTGGCTACAAGCTTGGCTACAGCAGCAGTGTGTGGCTACAAGCTTTGCTACAGCAGCAGTTTGTGGCTACAAGTATGCTTGGCTACAGCAGCAGTGTGTGGCTACAAGGTTGGCTACAGCAGCAGTTTGTGGCTACATGTATGCTTGGCTACAGCAGCAGTGTGTGGCTACATGTATGCTTGGCTACAGCAGCAGTGTGTGGCTACATGTATGCTTGGCTACAGCAGCAGTGTGTGGCTACATGTATGCTTGGCTACAGCAGCAGTGTGTGGCTACAAGTATGCTTGGCTACAGCAGCAGTGTGTGGCTACAAGTATGCTTGGCTACAGCAGCAGTGTGTGGCTACATGTATGCTTGGCTACAGCAGCAGTGTGTGGCTACATGTATGCTTGGCTACAGCAGCAGTGTGTGGCTACATGTATGCTTGGCTACAGCAGCAGTGTGTGGCTACATGTATGCTTGGCTACAGCAGCAGTGTGTGGCTACATGTATGCTTGGCTACAGCAGCAGTTTGTGGCTACATGTATGCTTGGCTACAGCAGCAGTGTGTGGCTACATGTATGCTTGGCTACAGCAGCAGTGTGTGGCTACATGTATGCTTGGCTACAGCAGCAGTGTGTGGCTACATGTATGCTTGGCTACAGCAGCAGTGTGTGGCTACATGTATGCTTGGCTACAGCAGCAATGTGTGGCTACAAGTATGCTTGGCTACATCAGCAGTGTGTGGCTACAAGTATGCTTGGCTACAGCAGCAGTGTGTGGCTACATGTATGCTTGGCTACAGCAGCAGTGTGTGGCTACAAGTGTGCTTGGCTACAGCAGCAGTGTGTGGCTACATGTATGCTTGGCTACAGCAGCAGTGTGTGGCTACAAGTATGCTTGGCTACAGCAGCAGTGTGTGGCTACATGTATGCTTGGCTACAGCAGCAGTGTGTGGCTACAAGTATGCTTGGCTACAGCAGCAGTGTGTGGCTACATGTATGCTTGGCTACAGCAGCAGTGTGTGGCTACATGTATGCTTGGCTACAGCAGCAGTGTGTGGCTACAGTGAAAATGTTGGTAACTGAAATATTTGGGCAATATTTGACAATCTTCACTTTGGAAGCGTTTCACCAGCCAGTAGGATCTTCAGTCCAGTACAGAGAAGAAAGCTGGAAGACGACGAGGAGTTTGAGGTAATCAGTCCCCTAGTCTTGAGCCGATGTGTTCAGTCCATCAGTCTTGATTTAAAATTGTTTCTGTTATCAACTTTTCTGGTTTCGAAACCATTTATATAAGTGAAAATGTCTCCATATGTGGGTTGTTGGTTGTATGATAACCTGCTTAATGTAACTTACTCTAACTTTGAGTTAAGTGAACCAAGACTAACAATAACTTTATGGTCAGTCCTGTAGGTAAAGATAGTATGGTAGGAACAATATACAGTTGTGTTTCACTGTTGTACAAGATAGTATGGTAGGAACAATATACAGTTGTGTTTCACTGTTGTACAAGATAGTATGGTAGGAACAATATACAGTTGTGTTTCACTGTTGTACAAGATAGTATGGTAGGAACAAGATACATTGTGTTTCACTGTTGTACAAGATAGTATGGTAGGAACAATATACAGTTGTGTTTCACTGTTGTACAAGATAGTATGGTAGGAACAATATACAGTTGTGTTTCACTGTTGTACAAGATAGTATGGTAGGAACAAGATACATTGTGTTTCACTGTTGTACAAGATAGTATGGTAGGAACAATATACAGTCGTGTTTCACTGTTGTACAAGATAGTATGGTAGGAACAATATACAGTCGTGTTTCACTGTTGTACAAGATAGTATGGTAGGAACAAGATACATTGTGTTTCACTGTTGTACAAGATAGTATGGTAGGAACAATATACAGTCGTGTTTCACTGTTGTACAAGATAGTATGGTAGGAACAATATACAGTCGTGTTTCACTGTTGTACAAGATAGTATGGTAGGAACAAGATACATTGTGTTTCACTGTTGTACAAGATAGTATGGTAGGAACAATATACAGTCGTGTTTCACTGTTGTACAAGATAGTATGGTAGGAACAATATACAGTCGTGTTTCACTGTTGTACAAGATAGTATGGTAGGAACAAGATACATTGTGTTTCACTGTTGTACAAGATAGTATGGTAGGAACAATATACAGTTGTGTTTCACTGTTGTACAAGATAGTATGGTAGGAACAAGATACATTGTGTTTCACTGTTGTACAAGATAGTATGGTAGGAACAATATACAGTTGTGTTTCACTGTTGTACAAGATAGTATGGTAGGAACAAGATACATTGTGTTTCACTGTTGTACAAGATAGTATGGTAGGAACAATATACAGTTGTGTTTCACTGTTGTACAAGATAGTATGGTAGGAACAATATACAGTCGTGTTTCACTGTTGTACAAGATAGTATGGTAGGAACAATATACAGTCGTGTTTCACTGTTGTACAAGATAGTATGGTAGGAACAAGATACATTGTGTTTCACTGTTGTACAAGATAGTATGGTAGGAACAAGATACATTGTGTTTCACTGTTGTACAAGATAGTATGGTAGGAACAATATACAGTCGTGTTTCACTGTTGTACAAGATAGTATGGTAGGAACAAGATACATTGTGTTTCACTGTTGTACAAGATAGTATGGTAGGAACAATATACAGTCGTGTTTCACTGTTGTACAAGATAGTATGGTAGGAACAATATACAGTTGTGTTTCACTGTTGTACAAGATAGTATGGTAGGAACAATATACAGTCGTGTTTCACTGTTGTACAAGATAGTATGGTAGGAACAATATACAGTTGTGTTTCACTGTTGTACAAGATAGTATGGTAGGAACAATATACAGTCGTGTTTCACTGTTGTACAAGATAGTATGGTAGGAACAAGATACAGTCGTGTTTCACTGTTGTACAAGATAGTATGGTAGGAACAAGATACATTGTGTTTCACTGTTGTACAAGATAGTATGGTAGGAACAAGATACATTGTGTTTCACTGTTGTACAAGATAGTATGGTAGGAACAATATACAGTCGTGTTTCACTGTTGTACAAGATAGTATGGTAGGAACAAGATACATTGTGTTTCACTGTTGTACAAGATAGTATGGTAGGAACAATATACAGTCGTGTTTCACTGTTGTACAAGATAGTATGGTAGGAACAATATACAGTTGTGTTTCACTGTTGTACAAGATAGTATGGTAGGAACAATATACAGTCGTGTTTCACTGTTGTACAAGATAGTATGGTAGGAACAATATACAGTTGTGTTTCACTGTTGTACAAGATAGTATGGTA
>NC_091298.1:60864077-60881577 GCF_038502225.1 Cherax quadricarinatus
TACCTTTGAAGGTTTTCTAGTGTTTCCTTACTCTGGCAACCCGGTCCTGGGTCAGGCTCGTCTGGTGTAGTAGAGTTCAAAGGGGAGATCATCTGTGTAATGTGACGTGTTGGGACTTCATATATAAATTACAAGTCTAATGGAGAAGGTTTAAATTCTGTATGTGTCTGTTGCATAAGTTATTTTGTGTAATAAAACGTTTAGTATACAGCCGCAATTGTATGTGCTCTGAGTGTATGTCTGTTGTGTGTACACTGCAACACTGCATGTACACATGGAGGTGTATATCTCTGGTGTTGTGTGTATACTGGTAGCAACACTGCATGTACACATGGAGGTGTATATCTCTGGTGTTGTGTGTACACTGGTAGCAACACTGTATGTACACATGGAGGTGTATATCTCTGGTGTTGTGTGTACACTGGTAGCAACACTGTATGTACACATGGAGGTGTATGTCTCTGTTGTGTAATTATCTGTTTGTAATCTCTGTTGTGTACACTGAGAACAGCACTACATATACACATGAAGGTGTGTATATCAGTATACATAATATTTCGTGTATTATCCCAATAGGTCAGTATTTGGTAATTAAGGTTGTCTTGACTGGTGGTAAACAGATGACATGCAGCCTTAATGACCCTCTCCTGTTGATAGGCTTTAAATCCCATTAACTGACCATCCAGGTCACACACGAGGTGACCTGTAGTTCGGTACTGGGTTCGATTCCCAGGCGAGACTTATGGACACGTTGTGTAAGAATTACATGTTTGTAATGGATGGGTTGATTGCTGGGGTCACCGCCCCTCCCCCCCCCCCGCTGCCAGACCCAGGCCTGCTAGCTGATGGCATGATCAATCAGGGTGTTGGTGCTAGCATCACGCACTCCCTGACTCTTCTCGACTAGTACACCTCCCTGTGTGTAACAGGAGAAAGCTTGTGGGGTGTGACGAACCCTGACGTGTTGTCTCCCTGCCCTCTCTCCCTTTACTTCTTCCCCTCCCTCCCTCCCTCCCTTCCAACACTGTTCCCCATACCTTCCCTCCTTCCCTTTACATCCTTTGTTCATTTTTTCTTCTCTCCTTCCAGTCCCCCTTTCCTCTCAAACCCCTTTTATTCTATCACCCCTTCTAACTTCATCCTCTCTCCCTCTCCCCCTTGCTCTCTCCCCCTTGCTTCTGGAAAAAAGAAAGGGTAGTTCCATTAAATATTATAAATATCTTAGGTGACCTATATTACTGTCTCTCATTTGCCTCCTGTGTCTAGTTTTTTATTGCTGCTCTGGGACGAAGATATCGTCATCATCCTGTTCTCTCTCCCTCTTCTCTCATTTGGCTTCTGTGTCTAGTTTCTCTTGTACTGACTCTAGGACCATGTAGATATCTTCATTACCATACTGTTTCTGTTGTGTTTCGGACAGGTTATCCTTCGCAGCTCTGCTGGAAGGTGGTAGTAACTGCGGCTCTGCTGGAAGGTGGTAGTAACTGCGGCTCTGCTGGAAGGTGGTAGTAACTGCGGCTCTGCTGGAAGGTGGTAGTAACTGCGGCTCTGCTGGAAGGTGGTAGTAACTGCAGCTCTGCTGGAAGGTGGTAGTAACTGCGGCTCTGCTGGAAGGTGGTAGTAACTGCGGCTCTGCTGGAAGGTGGTAGTAACTGCAGCTCTCCTGGAAGGTGGTAGTAACTGCAGCTCTGCTGGAAGGTGGTAGTAACTGCGGCTCTGCTGGAAGGTGGTAGTAACTGCGGCTCTGCTGGAAGGTGGTAGTAACTGCGGCTCTGTTGGAAGGTGGTAGTAACTGCGGCTCTGCTGGAAGGTGGTAGTAACTGCAGCTCTGCTGGAAGGTGGTAGTAACTGCGGCTCTGCTGGAAGGTGGTAGTAACTGCGGCTCTGCTGGAAGGTGGTAGTAACTGCGGCTCTGCTGGAAGGTGGTAGTAACTGCGGCTCTGCTGGAAGGTGGTAGTAACTGCGGCTCTGCTGGAAGGTGGTAGTAACTGCAGCTCTCCTGGAAGGTGGTAGTAACTGCAGCTCTGCTGGAAGGTGGTAGTAACTGCGGCTCTGCTGGAAGGTGGTAGTAACTGCAGCTCTGCTGGAAGGTGGTAGTAACTGCGGCTCTGCTGGAAGGTGGTAGTAACTGCAGCTCTCCTGGAAGGTGGTAGTAACTGCGGCTCTGCTGGAAGGTGGTAGTAACTGCGGCTCTGCTGGAAGGTGGTAGTAACTGCAGCTCTGCTGGAAGGTGGTAGTAACTGCGGCTCTGCTGGAAGGTGGTAGTAACTGCAGCTCTGCTGGAAGGTGGTAGTAACTGCAGCTCTGCTGGAAGGTGGTAGTAACTGCGGCTCTGCTGGAAGGTGGTAGTAACTGCGGCTCTGCTGGAAGGTGGTAGTAACTGCAGCTCTGCTGGAAGGTGGTAGTAACTGCGGCTCTGCTGGAAGGTGGTAGTAACTGCGGCTCTGCTGGAAGGTGGTAGTAACTGCGGCTCTGCTGGAAGGTGGTAGTAACTGCGGCTCTGCTGGAAGGTGGTAGTAACTGCGGCTCTGCTGGAAGGTGGTAGTAACTGCGGCTCTGCTGGAAGGTGGTAGTAACTGCAGCTCTGCTGGAAGGTGGTAGTAACTGCGGCTCTGCTGGAAGGTGGTAGTAACTGCGGCTCTGCTGGAAGGTGGTAGTAACTGCGGCTCTGCTGGAAGGTGGTAGTAACTGCGGCTCTGCTGGAAGGTGGTAGTAACTGCGGCTCTGCTGGAAGGTGGTAGTAACTGCAGCTCTCCTGGAAGGTGGTAGTAACTGCAGCTCTGCTGGAAGGTGGTAGTAACTGCGGCTCTGCTGGAAGGTGGTAGTAACTGCAGCTCTGCTGGAAGGTGGTAGTAACTGCGGCTCTGCTGGAAGGTGGTAGTAACTGCAGCTCTGCTGGAAGGTGGTAGTAACTGCGGCTCTGCTGGAAGGTGGTAGTAACTGCAGCTCTGCTGGAAGGTGGTAGTAACTGCGGCTCTGCTGGAAGGTGGTAGTAACTGCGGCTCTGCTGGAAGGTGGTAGTAACTGCAGCTCTGCTGGAAGGTGGTAGTAACTGCGGCTCTGCTGGAAGGTGGTAGTAACTGCAGCTCTGCTGGAAGGTGGTAGTAACTGCAGCTCTGCTGGAAGGTGGTAGTAACTGCGGCTCTGCTGGAAGGTGGTAGTAACTGCGGCTCTGCTGGAAGGTGGTAGTAACTGCAGCTCTCCTGGAAGGTGGTAGTAACTGCAGCTCTGCTGGAAGGTGGTAGTAACTGCGGCTCTGCTGGAAGGTGGTAGTAACTGCAGCTCTGCTGGAAGGTGGTAGTAACTGCGGCTCTGCTGGAAAGTGGTAGTAACTGCAGCTCTGCTGGAAGGTGGTAGTAACTGCGGCTCTGCTGGAAGGTGGTAGTAACTGCAGCTCTGCTGGAAGGTGGTAGTAACTGCAGCTCTGCTGGAAGGTGGTAGTAACTGCAGCTCTGCTGGAAGGTGGTAGTAACTGCAGCTCTGCTGGAAGGTGGTAGTAACTGCGGCTCTGCTGGAAGGTGGTAGTAACTGCAGCTCTGCTGGAAGGTGGTAGTAACTGCAGCTCTGCTGGAAGGTGGTAGTAACTGCGGCTCTGCTGGAAGGTGGTAGTAACTGCGGCTCTGCTGGAAGGTGGTAGTAACTGCAGCTCTGCTGGAAGGTGGTAGTAACTGCAGCTCTGCTGGAAGGTGGTAGTAACTGCGGCTCTGCTGGAAGGTGGTAGTAACTGCAGCTCTGCTGGAAGGTGGTAGTAACTGCGGCTCTGCTGGAAGGTGGTAGTAACTACAGCTCTGCTGGAAGGTGGTAGTAACTGCGGCTCTGCTGGAAGGTGGTAGTAACTGCAGCTCTGCTGGAAGGTGGTAGTAACTGCGGCTCTGCTGGAAGGTGGTAGCAACTGCCGCTCTGCTGGAAGGTGGTAGTAACTGCGGCTCTGCTGGAAGGTGGTAGTAACTGCAGCTCTGCTGGAAGGTGGTAGTAACTGCAGCTCTGCTCGAAGGTCGTAGTAACTGCGGCTCTGCTGGAAGGTGGTAGTAACTGCAGCTCTGCTGGAAGGCGGTAGTAACTGCAGCTCTGCTGGAAGGTGGTAGTAACTGCGGCTCTGCTGGAAGGTGGTAGTAACTGCAGCTCTCCTGGAAGGTGGTAGTAACTGCAGCTCTGCTGGAAGGTGGTAGTAACTGCAGCTCACCTGGAAGGTGGTAGTAACTGCGGCTCTGCTGGAAGGTGATAGTAACTGCAGCTCTGCTGGAAGGTGGTAGTAACTGCAGCTCTGCTGGAAGGTGGTAGTAACTGCAGCTCTGCTGGAAGGTGGTAGTAACTGCAGCTCTGCTGGAAGGTGGTAGTAACTGCGGCTCTGCTGGAAGGTGACAGTAACTGCAGCTCTACTGGAAGGTGATAGTAACTGCGGCTCTGCTGGAAGGTGGTAGTAACTGCAGCTCTGCTGGAAGGTGGTAGTAACTGCGGCTCTGCTGGAAGGTGGTAGTAACTGCAGCTCTGCTGGAAGGTGGTAGTAACTGCGGCTCTGCTGGAAGGTGATAGTAACTGCAGCTCTGGAAGGTGATAGTAACTGCGGCTCTGCTGGAAGGTGGTAGTAACTGCAGCTCTGCTGGAAGGTGGTAGTAACTGCAGCTCTCCTGGAAGGTGGTAGTAACTGCAGCTCTGCTGGAAGGTGGTAGTAACTGCAGCTCTGCTGGAAGGTGGTAATAACTGCAGCTCTGCTGGAAGGTGGTAGTAACTGCAGCTCTGCTGGAAGGTGGTAGTAACTGCAGCTCTGCTGGAAGGTGATAGTGACTGCAGCTCTGCTGGAAGGTGATAGTAACTGCGGCTCTGCTGGAAGGTGGTAGTAACTACAGCTCTGCTGGAAGGTGATAGTAACTGCAGCTCTGCTGGAAAGCGATAGTAACTGCAGCTCTGCTGGAAAGTGATAGTAACTGCAGCTCTGCTGGAAGGTGATAGTAACTGCAGCTCTGCTGGAAGGTGGTAGTAACTACAGCTCTGCTGGAAGGTGGTAGTAACTACAACTCTGCTGGAAGGTCGTAGTAACTGCGACTCTGCTGGTAGGTGGTAGTAACTGCAGCTCTGCTGGAAGGTGATAGTAATTGCAGCTCTGCGGGAAGGTGGTAGTAACTGCGGCTCTGCTGGAAGGTGATAGTAACTGCAACTCTGCTGGAAGGTGATAGTGACTGCAGCTCTGCTGGAAGGTGGTAGTAACTGCGGCTCTGCTGGAAGGTGGTAGTAACTACAGCTCTGCTGGAAGGTGATAGTAACTGCAGCTCTGCTCGAAGGTGATAGTAACTGCAGCTCTGCTGGAAGGTGATAGTAACTGCAGCTCTGCTGGAAGGTGATAGTAACTGCAGCTCTGCTGGAAGGTGATAGTAACTGCAGCTCTGCTGGAAGGTGGTAGTAACTACAGCTCTGCTGGAAGGTGGTAGTAACTGCAGCTCTGCTGGAAGGTGATAGTAACTGCAGCTCTGCTGGAAGGTGGTAGTAACTACAGCTCTGCTGGAAGGTGATAGTAACTGCAGCTCTGCTGGAAGGTGGTAGTAACTACAGCTCTGCTGGAAGGTGGTAGTAACTACAACTCTGCTGGAAGGTCGTAGTAACTGCGACTCTGCTGGTAGGTGGTAGTAACTGCAGCTCTGCTGGAAGGTGATAGTAATTGCAGCTCTGCGGGAAGGTGGTACTAACTGCGGCTCTGCTGGAAGGTGATAGTAACTGCAGCTCTGCTGGAAGGTGATAGTAACTGCAGCTCTGCTGGAAGGTGATAGTAACTGCAGCTCTGCTGGAAGGTGACCTTTGATGCTGTCTTAACTCATTAACCTTTAGTGAATTACTGGGCCATATCCTCATTGTTCTACTGAAGTCTGCCAGTTCAGGTTGACACTGCTGAAGTCTGCCAGCTCAGGTTGACACTGCTGAAGTCTGCCAGCTCAGGTTGACACTGCTGAAGTCTGCCAGCTCAGGTTGACACTGCTGAAGTCTGCCAGCTCAGGTTGACACTGCTGAAGTCTGCCAGTTCAGGTTGACACTGCTGAAGTCTGCCAGCTCAGGTTGACACTGCTGAAGTCTGCCAGCTCAGGTTGACACTGCTGAAGTCTGCCAGTTCAGGTTGACACTGCTGAAGTCTGCCAGCTCAGGTTGACACTGCTGAAGTCTGCCAGCTCAGGTTGACACTGCTGAAGTCTGCCAGTTCAGGTTGACACTGCTGAAGTCTGCCAGCTCAGGTTGACACTGCTGAAGTCTGCCAGCTCAGGTTGACACTGCTGAAGTCTGCCAGCTCAGGTTGACACTGCTGAAGTCTGCCAGCTCAGGTTGACACTGCTGAAGTCTACCAGCTCAGGTTGACACTGCTGAAGTCTGCCAGCTCAGGTTGACACTGCTGAAGTCTGCCAGCTCAGGTTGACACTGCTGAAGTCTGCCAGCTCAGGTTGACACTGCTGAAGTCTGCCAGCTCAGGTTGACACTGCTGAAGTCTGCCAGCTCAGGTTGACACTGCTGAAGTCTGCCAGCTCAGGTTGACACTGCTGAAGTCTGCCAGCTCAGGTTGACACTGCTGAAGTCTGCCAGCCCAGGTTGACACTGCTGAAGTCTGCCAGCCCAGGTTGACACTGCTGAAGTCTGCCAGCCCAGGTTGACACTGCTGAAGTCTGCCAGCCCAGGTTGACACTGCTGAAGTCTGCCAGCTCAGGTTGACACTGCTGAAGTCTGGCAGCTCAGGTTGACACTGCTGAAGTCTGCCAGCTCAGGTTGACACTGCTGAAGTCTGCCAGCCCAGGTTGACACTGCTGAAGTCTGCCAGCTCAGGTTGACACTGCTGAAGTCTGCCAGCCCAGGTTGACACTGCTGAAGTCTGCCAGCCCAGGTTGACACTGCTGAAGTCTGCCAGCTCAGGTTGACACTGCTGAAGTCTGCCAGCTCAGGTTGACACTGCTGAAGTCTGCCAGCTCAGGTTGACACTGCTGAAGTCTGCCAGCTCAGGTTGACACTGCTGAAATCTGCCAGCCCAGGTTGACACTGCTGAAGTCTGCCAGCTCAGGTTGACACTGCTGAAGTCTGCCAGCTCAGGTTGACACTGCTGAAATCTGCCAGCTCAGGTTGACACTGCTGAAATCTGCCAGCTCAGGTTGACACTGCTGAAGTCTGCCAGCTCAGGTTGACACTGCTGAAGTCTGCCAGCTCAGGTTGACACTGCTGAAGTCTGCCAGCTCAGGTTGACACTGCTGAAGTCTGCCAGCTCAGGTTGACACTGCTGAAGTCTGCCAGCCCAGGTTGACACTGCTGAAGTCTGCCAGCCCAGGTTGACACTGCTGAAGTCTGCCAGCCCAGGTTGACACTGCTGAAGTCTGCCAGTTCAGGTTGACACTGCTGAAGTCTGCCAGCTCAGGTTGACACTGCTGAAGTCTGCCAGCTCAGGTTGACACTGCTGAAGTCTGCCAGTTCAGGTTGACACTGCTGAAGTCTGCCAGCTCAGGTTGACACTGCTGAAGTCTGCCAGCTCAGGTTGACACTGCTGAAGTCTGCCAGTTCAGGTTGACACTGCTGAAGTCTGCCAGCTCAGGTTGACACTGCTGAAGTCTGCCAGCTCAGGTTGACACTGCTGAAGTCTGCCAGCTCAGGTTGACACTGCTGAAGTCTGCCAGCTCAGGTTGACACTGCTGAAGTCTACCAGCTCAGGTTGACACTGCTGAAGTCTGCCAGCTCAGGTTGACACTGCTGAAGTCTGCCAGCTCAGGTTGACACTGCTGAAGTCTGCCAGCTCAGGTTGACACTGCTGAAGTCTGCCAGCTCAGGTTGACACTGCTGAAGTCTGCCAGCTCAGGTTGACACTGCTGAAGTCTGCCAGCTCAGGTTGACACTGCTGAAGTCTGCCAGCTCAGGTTGACACTGCTGAAGTCTGCCAGCCCAGGTTGACACTGCTGAAGTCTGCCAGCCCAGGTTGACACTGCTGAAGTCTGCCAGCCCAGGTTGACACTGCTGAAGTCTGCCAGCCCAGGTTGACACTGCTGAAGTCTGCCAGCTCAGGTTGACACTGCTGAAGTCTGCCAGCTCAGGTTGACACTGCTGAAGTCTGCCAGCTCAGGTTGACACTGCTGAAGTCTGCCAGCCCAGGTTGACACTGCTGAAGTCTGCCAGCTCAGGTTGACACTGCTGAAGTCTGCCAGCCCAGGTTGACACTGCTGAAGTCTGCCAGCCCAGGTTGACACTGCTGAAGTCTGCCAGCTCAGGTTGACACTGCTGAAGTCTGCCAGCTCAGGTTGACACTGCTGAAGTCTGCCAGCTCAGGTTGACACTGCTGAAATCTGCCAGCCCAGGTTGACACTGCTGAAGTCTGCCAGCTCAGGTTGACACTGCTGAAGTCTGCCAGCTCAGGTTGACACTGCTGAAATCTGCCAGCTCATGTTGATACTGCTGAAATCTGCCAGCTCAGGTTGACACTGCTGAAGTCTGCCAGCTCAGGTTGACACTGCTGAAGTCTGCCAGCTCAGGTTGACACTGCTGAAGTCTGCCAGCTCAGGTTGACACTGCTGAAGTCTGCCAGCTCAGGTTGACACTGCTGAAGTCTGCCAGCTCAGGTTGACACTGCTGAAGTCTGCCAGCTCAGGTTGACACTGCTGAAGTCTGCCAGCCCAGGTTGACACTGCTGAAGTCTGCCAGCCCAGGTTGACACTGCTGAAGTCTGCCAGCCCAGGTTGACACTGCTGAAGTCTGCCAGCCCAGGTTGACACTGCTGAAGTCTGCCAGCTCAGGTTGACACTGCTGAAGTCTGCCAGCTCAGGTTGACACTGCTGAAGTCTGCCAGCTCAGGTTGACACTGCTGAAGTCTGCCAGCCCAGGTTGACACTGCTGAAAGCTCAGGTTGACACTGCAGTCTGCCAGCCCAGGTTGACACTGCTGAAGTCTGCCAGCCCAGGTTGACACTGCTGAAGTCTGCCAGCTCAGGTTGACACTGCTGAAGTCTGCCAGCTCAGGTTGACACTGCTGAAGTCTGCCAGCTCAGGTTGACACTGCTGAAGTCTGCCAGCTCAGGTTGACACTGCTGAAGTCTGCCAGCTCAGGTTGACACTGCTGAAGTCTGCCAGCTCAGGTTGACACTGCTGAAGTCTGCCAGCTCAGGTTGACACTGCTGAAGTCTGCCAGCTCAGGTTGACACTGCTGAAGTCTGCCAGCTCAGGTTGACACTGCTGAAGTCTGCCAGCTCAGGTTGACACTGCTGAAGTCTGCCAGCCCAGGTTGACACTGCTGAAGTCTGCCAGCCCAGGTTGACACTGCTGAAGTCTGCCAGCCCAGGTTGACACTGCTGAAGTCTGCCAGCCCAGGTTGACACTGCTGAAGTCTGCCAGCCCAGGTTGACACTGCTGAAGTCTGCCAGCCCAGGTTGACACTGCTGAAGTCTGCCAGCCCAGGTTGACACTGCTGAAGTCTGCCAGCCCAGGTTGACACTGCTGAAGTCTGCCAGCCCAGGTTGACACTGCTGAAGTCTGCCAGCCCAGGTTGACACTGCTGAAGTCTGCCAGCCCAGGTTGACACTGCTGAAGTCTGTCACCCCAGGTTGACACTGCTGAAGTCTGCCAGCCCAGGTTGACACTGCTGAAGTCTGCCAGCCCAGGTTGACACTGCTGAAGTCTGCCAGCCCAGGTTGACACTGCTGAAGTCTGCCAGCCCAGGTTGACACTGCTGAAGTCTGTCACCCCAGGTTGACACTGCTGAAGTCTGCCAGCCCAGGTTGACACTGCTGAAGTCTGTCACCCCAGGTTGACACTGCTGAAGTCTGCCAGCCCAGGTTGACACTGCTGAAGTCTGTCACCCCAGGTTGACACTGCTGAAGTCTGCCAGCCCAGGTTGACACTGCTGAAGTTTGCCAGCCCAGGTTGACACTGCTGAAGTCTGTCACCCCAGGTTGACACTGCTGAAGTCTGCCAGCCCAGGTTGACATTGCTGAAGTCTGCCAGCTCAGGTTGACACTGCTGAAGTCTGCCAGCCCAGGTTGACACTGCTGAAGTCTGTCACCCCAGATTGACACTGCTGAAGTCTGCCAGCCCAGGTTGACACTGCTGAAGTCTGCCAGCCCAGGTTGACACTGCTGAAGTCTGCCAGCCCAGGTTGACACTGCTGAAGTCTGCCAGCCCAGGTTGACACTGCTGAAGTCTGTCACCCCAGGTTGACACTGCTGAAGTCTGCCAGCCCAGGTTGACACTGCTGAAGTCTGCCAGCCCAGGTTGACACTGCTGAAGTCTGTCACCCCAGGTTGACACTGCTGAAGTCTGCCAGCCCAGGTTGACACTGCTGAAGTCTGCCAGCTCAGGTTGACACTGCTGAAGTCTGCCAGCATAGGTTGACACTGCTGAAGTCTGTCACCCCAGGTTGACACTGCTGAAGTCTGCCAGCCCAGGTTGACACTGCTGAAGTCTGCCAGCTCAGGTTGACACTGCTGAAGTCTGCCAGCCCAGGTTGACACTGCTGAAGTCTGCCAGCCCAGGTTGACACTGCTGAAGTCTGCCAGCCCAGGTTGACACTGCTGAAGTCTGCCAGCCCAGGTTGACACTGCTGAAGTCTGTCACCCCAGGTTGACACTGCTGAAGTCTGCCAGCCCAGGTTGACACTGCTGAAGTCTGCCAGCTCAGGTTGACACTGCTGAAGTCTGCCAGCCCAGGTTGACACTGCTGAAGTCTGTCACCCCAGGTTGACACTGCTGAAGTCTGCCAGCCCAGGTTGACACTGCTGAAGTCTGCCAGCTCAGGTTGACACTGCTGAAGTCTGCCAGCCCAGGTTGACACTGCTGAAGTCTGCCAGCCCAGGTTGACACTGCTGAAGTCTGCCAGCCCAGGTTGACACTGCTGAAGTCTGCCAGCCCAGGTTGACACTGCTGAAGTCTGCCAGCCCAGGTTGACACTGCTGAAGTCTGCCAGCCCAGGTTGACACTGCTGAAGTCTGCCAGCTCAGGTTGACACTGCTGAAGTCTGCCAGTTCAGGTTGACACTGCTGAAGTCTGCCAGCTCAGGTTGACACTGCTGAAGTCTGCCAGTTCAGGTTGACACTGCTGAAGTCTGCCAGCTCAAGTTGACACTGCTGAAGTCTGCCAGCTCAGGTTGACACTGCTGAAGTCTGCCAGCTCAGGTTGACACTGCTGAAGTCTGCCAGCTCAGGTTGACACTGCTGAAGTCTGCCAGCTCAGGTTGACACTGCTGAAGTCTGCCAGCTCAGGTTGACACTGCTGAAGTCTGCCAGCTCAGGATGACACAGCTGAAGTCTGCCAGCTCAGGTTGACTCTGCTGAAGTCTGCCAGCTCAGGTTGACACTGCTGAAGTCTGCCAGCTCAGGTTGACACTGCTGAAGTCTGCCAGCTCAGGTTGACACTGCTGAAGTCTGCCAGCTCAGGTTGACACTGCTGAAGTCTGCCAGCTCAGGTTGACACTGCTGAAGTCTGCCAGCTCAGGTTGACACTGCTGAAGTCTGCCAGCTCAGGTTGACACTGCTGAAGTCTGCCAGCTCAGGTTGACACTGCTGAAGTCTGCCAGCTCAGGTTGACACTGCTGAAGTCTGCCAGCTCAAGTTGACACTGCTGAAGTCTGCCAGCTCAGGTTGACACTGCTGAAGTCTACCAGCTCAGGTTGACACTGCTGAAGTCTTCCAGCTCAGGTTGACACTGCTGAAGTCTGCCAGCTCAGGTTGACACTGCTGAAGTCTGCCAGCTCAGGTTGACACTGCTGAAGTCTGCCAGTTCAGGTTGACACTGCTGAAGTCTGCCAGCTCAGGTTGACACTGCTGAAGTCTGCCAGCTCAGGTTGACACTGCTGAAGTCTGCCAGCTCAGGTTGACACTGCTGAAGTCTGCCAGCCCAGGTTGACACTGCTGAAGTCTGCCAGCTCAGGTTGACACTGCTGAAGTCTGCCAGCTCAGGTTGACACTGCTGAAGTCTGCCAGCTCAGGTTGACACTGCTGAAGTCTGCCAGCTCAGGTTGACACTGCTGAAGTCTGCCAGTTCAGGTTGACTGCTGCTGAAGTCTGCCAGTTCAGGTTGACACTGCTGAAGTCTGCCAGCTCAGGTTGACACTGCTGAAGTCTGCCAGCTCAGGTTGACACTGCTGAAGTCTGCCAGCTCAGGATGACACTGCTGAAGTCTGCCAGCTCAGGTTGACACTGCTGAAGTCTGCCAGCTCAGGTTGACACTGCTGAAGTCTGCCAGTTCAGGTTGACACTGCTGAAGTCTGCCAGTTCAGGTTGACACTGCTGAAGTCTGCCAGCTCAGGTTGACACTGCTGAAGTCTGCCAGCTCAGGTTGACACTGCTGAAGTCTGCCAGTTCAGGTTGACACTGCTGAAGTCTGCCAGCTCAGGTTGACACATTACAATACTGTATTAGCTCTATCCTGTGTGATGCAATATGACACTGCTGGTGTTCCCACTGTAACAGAACACTGCTGGTGTTCCCACTGTAACAGAACACTGCTGGTGTTCACACTGTAACAGAACACTGCTGGTGTTCCCACTGTAACAGAACACTGCTGGTGTTCCCACTGTAACAGTACACTGCTGGTGTTCCCACTGTAACAGAACACTGCTGGTGTTCCCACTGTAACAGAACACTGCTGGTGTTCCCACTGTAAGAGAACACTGCTGGTGTTCCCACTGTAACAGTACACTGCTGGTGTTCCCACTGTGTAACAGTACACTACTGGTGTTCCCACTGTAACAGAACACTGCTGGTGTTCCCACTGTAACAGTACACTGCTGGTGTTCCCACTGTAACAGTACACTGCTGGTGTTCCCACTGTGTAACAGTACACTGCTGGTGTTCCCACTGTGTAACAGTACACTACTGGTGTTCCCACTGTGTAACAGTACACTGCTGGTGTTCCCACTGTGTAACAGTACACTGCTGGTGTTCCCACTGTGTAACAGTACACTGCTGGTGTTCCCACTGTGTAACAGTACACTGCTGCTGTTCCCACTGTGTAATAGTACACTGCTGCTGTTCCCACTGTGTAACAGTACACTGCTGGTGTTCCCACTGTGTAACTACACTGCTGCTGTTCCCACTGTGTAATAGTACACTGCTGGTGTTCCCACTGTGTAACAGCACACTGCTGGTGTTCCCACTGTGTAACAGTACACTGCTGGTGTTCCCACTGTGTAACAGTACACTGCTGGTGTTCCCACTGTGTAACAGTACACTGCTGGTGTTCCCACTGTGTAACAGTACACTGCTGGTGTTCCCACTGTGTAACAGTACACTGCTGGTGTTCCCAATGTGTAACAGTACACTGCTGGTGTTCCCACTGTGTAACAGCACACTGCTGGTGTTCCCACTGTAACAGTACACTGCTGGTGTTCCCACTGTGTAACAGTACACTACTGGTGTTCCCACTGTGTATCAGTACACTGCTGGTGTTCCCACTGTGTAACAGCGCACTGCTGGTGTTCCCACTGTGTATCAGCACACTGCTGGTGTTCCCACTGTGTAACAGCGCACTGCTGGTGTTCCCACTGTGTAACAGTACACTACTGGTGTTCCCACTGTAACAGTACACTACTGGTGTTCCCACTGTGTATCAGCACACTGCTGGTGTTCCCACTGTGTAACAGCGCACTGCTGGTGTTCCCACTGTGTAAAAGTACACTGCTGTTGTTCCCACTGTGTAACAGTACACAGCTGGTGTTCCCACTGTGCAACAGTACACTGCTGGTGTTCCCACTGTGTAACAGCGCACTGCTGGTGTTCCCACTGTGTAACAGTACACTACTGGTGTTCCCACTGTGCAACAGTACACTACTGGTGTTCCCACTGTGTAACAGTACACAGCTGGTGTTCCCACTGTGCAACAGTACACTGCTGGTGTTCCCACTGTGTAACAGCGCACTGCTGGTGTTCCCGCGGTGTAGCAACACACTGCTGGTGTTCCCACTGTGTAGCAACACACTGCTGGTGTTCCCACTGTGTAACAGCGCACTGCTGGTGTTCCCACGGTGTAGCAACACACTGCTGGTGTTCCCACGGTGTAGCAACACACTGCTGGTGTTCCCGCGGTGTAGCAACACACTGCTGGTGTTCCCACTGTGTAGCAACACACTGCTGGTGTTCCCACTGTGTAGCAACACACTGCTGGTGTTCTCACGGTGTAGCAACACACTGCTGGTGTTCCCACGGTGTAGCAACACACTGCTGGTGTTCCCACTGTGTAGCAACACACTGCTGGTGTTCCCACTGTGTAACAGCGCACTGCTGTTGTTCTCACGGTGTAGCAACACACTGCTGGTGTTCCCACGGTGTAGCAACACACTGCTGGTGTTCCCACGGTGTAGCAACACACTGCTGGTGTTCCCGCGGTGTAGCAACACACTGCTGGTGTTCCCACGGTGTAGCAACACACTGCTGGTGTTCTCACGGTGTAGCAACACACTGCTGGTGTTCTCACGGTGTAGCAACACACTGCTGGTGTTCTCACGGTGTAGCAACACATTGCTGGTGTTCCCACGGTGTAGCAACACACTGCTGGTGTTCCCACGGTGTAGCAACACACTGCTGGTGTTCCCACTGTGTAGCAACACACTGCTGGTGTTCCCACTGTGTAGCAACACACTGCTGGTGTTCTCACGGTGTAGCAACACACTGCTGGTGTTCCCACGGTGTAGCAACACACTGCTGGTGTTCCCACGGTGTAGCAACACACTGCTGGTGTTCCCACTGTGTAGCAACACACTGCTGGTGTTCCCACTGTGTAGCAACACACTGCTGGTGTTCCCACGGTGTAGCAACACACTGCTGGTGTTCCCACTGTGTAGCAACACACTGCTGGTGTTCTCACGGTGTAGCAACACACTGCTGGTGTTCCCACGGTGTAGCAACACACTGCTGTTGTTCTCACGGTGTAGCAACACACTGCTGGTGTTCCCACTGTGTAGCAACACACTGCTGGTGTTCCCCCGGTGTAGCAACACACTGCTGGTGTTCCCACGGTGTAGCAACACACTGCTGGTGTTCCCACGGTGTAGCAACACACTGCTGGTGTTCCCACGGTGTAGCAACACACTGCTGGTGTTCTCACGGTGTAGCAACACACTGCTGGTGTTCCCACTGTGTAGCAACACACTGCTGGTGTTCCCCCGGTGTAGCAACACACTGCTGGTGTTCCCACGGTGTAGCAACACACTGCTGGTGTTCCCACGGTGTAGCAACACACTGCTGGTGTTCCCCCGGTGTAGCAACACACTGCTGGTGTTCCCACTGTGTAGCAACACACTGCTGGTGTTCCCACGGTGTAGCAACACACTGCTGGTGTTCCCACGGTGTAGCAACACACTGCTGGTGTTCCCGCGGTGTAGCAACACACTGCTGGTGTTCCCACGGTGTAGCAACACACTGCTGGTGTTCCCACGGTGTAGCAACACACTGCTGGTGTTCCCACGGTGTAGCAACACACTGCTGGTGTTCCCACGGTGTAGCAGCACACTGCTGGTGTTCCCACTGTGTAACAGCACACTGCTGGTGTTCCCACTGTGTAGCAACACACTGCTGGTGTTCCCACTGTGTAGCAACACACTGCTGGTGTTCCCGCGGTGTAGCAACACACTGCTGGTGTTCCCACGGTGTAGCAACACACTGCTGGTGTTCCCACTGTGTAGCAGTACACTGCTGGTGTTCCCACTGTGTAGCAACACACTGGCGTTCCCACTGTGTAGCAGCACACTGCTGGTGTTCCCACTGTGTAACAGCACACTGCTGGTGTTCCCACTGTGTAGCAACACACTGCTGGTGTTCCCGCGGTGTAGCAACACACTGCTGGTGTTCCCGCGGTGTAGCAACACATTGCTGGTGTTCCCACTGTGTAGCAACACACTGCTGGTGTTCCCACTGTGTAGCAACACACTGCTGGTGTTCCCACTGTGTAGCAACACACTGCTATTGTTCCCACGGTGTAGCAACACATTGCTGGTGTTCCCACGGTGTAGCAACACACTGCTGGTGTTCCCACTGTGTAGCAACACACTGCTGGTGTTCCCACTGTGTAGCAACACACTGCTATTGTTCCCCCGGTGTAGCAACACACTGCTGGTGTTCCCGCGGTGTAGCAACACACTGCTGGTGTTCCCACGGTGTAGCAACACACTGCTGGTGTTCCCACGGTGTAGCAACACACTGCTATTGTTCCCACGGTGTAGCAACACACTGCTGGTGTTCCCACTGTGTAGCAACACACTGCTGGTGTTCCCACTGTGTAGCAACACACTGCTGGTGTTCCCACGGTGTAGCAACACACTGCTGGTGTTCCCTCGGTATAGCAACACACTGCTGGTGTTCCCACTGTGTAGCAACACTTCTGGTGTTCCCACTGTGTAGCAATACACTGCTGGTGTTCCCACGGTGTAGCAACACACTGCTGGTGTTCCCACGGTGTTGCAACACACTGCTGGTGTTCCCACGGTGTAGCAATACACTACTGGTGTTCCCACGGTGTAGCAACACACTGCTGGTGTTCCCACGGTGTAGCAACACACTGGTGTTCCCACGGTGTAGCAATACACTGCTGGTGTTCCCACGGTGTAGCAACTCACTGCTGGTGTTCCCACGGTGTTGCAACACACTGCTGGTGTTCCCACGGTGTAGCAATACACTGCTGGTGTTCCCACGGTGTAGCAACACACTGCTGGTGTTCCCACGGTGTTGCAACACACTGCTGGTGTTCCCACGGTGTAGCAATACACTGCTGGTGTTCCCACTGTGTAGCAACACACTGCTGGTGTTCCCACGGTGTAGCAACACACTGCTGGTGTTCCCACGGTGTAGCAATACACTGCTGGTGTTCCCACGGTGTAGCAACACACTGCTGGTGTTCCCACGGTGTTGCAACACACTGCTGGTGTTCCCACGGTGTAGCAACACACTGCTGGTGTTCCCACTGTGTAGCAACACACTGCTGGTGTTCCCACGGTGTAGCAATACACTGCTGGTGTTCCCACGGTGTAGCAACACACTGCTGGTGTTCCCACTGTGTAGCAACACACTGCTGGTGTTCCCACGGTGTAGCAACACACTGGTGTTCCCACGGTGTAGCAACACACTGCTTGTGTTCCCACTGTGTAGCAACACACTGCTGGTGTTCCCACGGTGTAGCAACACACTGCTGGTGTTCCCCCGGTGTAGCAACACTGCTGGTGTTCCCCCGGTGTAGCAACACACTGCTGGTGTTCCCACGGTGTAGCAACACACTGCTGGTGTTCCCACGGTGTAGCAACACACTGCTATTGTTCCCACGGTGTAGCAACACACTGCTGGTGTTCCCACTGTGTAGCAACACACTGCTGGTGTTCCCACTGTGTAGCAACACACTGCTGGTGTTCCCACGGTGTAGCAACACACTGCTGGTGTTCCCCCGGTGTAGCAACACACTGCTGGTGTTCCCACGGTGTAGCAACACACTGCTGGTGTTCCCCGGTGTAGCAACACACTGCTGGTGTTCCCATGGTGTAGCAACACACTGCTGGTGTTCCCACGGTGTAGCAACACACTG
>NC_091298.1:60884077-60919077 GCF_038502225.1 Cherax quadricarinatus
GAGAGATAGGGGGGACATGATAACGACTTACAAAATACTGAGAGGAATTGACAAGGTGGACAAAGACAGGATGTTCCAGAGACTGGACACAGTAACAAGGGGACACAGTTGGAAGCTGAAGACTCAGATGAATCAAAGGGATGTTAGGAAGTATTTCTTCAGCCACAGAGTAGTCAGGAAGTGGAATAGTTTGGGAAGCGATGTAGTGGAGGCAAGATCCATACATAGCTTTAAGCAGAGGTACGATAAAGCTCATGGTTCAGGGAGAGTGACCTAGTAGCGACCAATGAAGAGGCGGAGCCAGGAGCTTGGACTCTACCCCTGCAACCTCAACTAGGTGAGTACAACTAGGTGAGTACACACACACACGACCGAGTCTCTCTGGTTTAACATGACTGTCATCGGTGTTAACTGTGAACAATGTTTTCTTGTAGCTTTGACTGTAGGTTGATCAGGTAGACGGGTCAAAGGTCAAGTGAGGTAGACGGGTCAGAGGTCAAGTGTCAGTAGGGCCTTCTAGTCTAAAACTGTAAGCCTGGGTAGGCCTACTGGTCTAAAGCTCTAAGCCTGGGTATGACTACGTATTCGCGCCTCTCACATTTCAGTGCCTCCCAATCCATAGTGACAGTTCCTTCGAGTATTTTGTATGTCATGATCATGTCTTCCCTAGTAGTTCGTCCCTTCTGGATTACCCAAGTCCTCATTGCAAAATTCTAGAGTTTTAGTAGCTGAGGATGTGAGTCCTGGGTGGCGGAGCTTGACATAGGTAGTGGCACCCAGGTGGCACCTGGCACCCGGGGTGGCACCCGTGAGCTGGGTGAGGGTGTGATTTATGAGAGTATTGACACTGTTGTGAGAGATGTTTATCCAGCAGCTCACAACAGTGTTGTTGCTAATGATGGTTGGATGCATTCATTACTCCCACCCACCTGTGTCCTCCCACTCACCCGTGTTCTTTCTCCCACCCACCTGTGTTCTTCCACCTGTGTCCTCCCACTCACCCGTGTTCTTTCTCCCACCCATCTGTGTTCTTCCACCTGTGTCCTCCCACTCACCCGTGTTCTTTCTCCCACCCACCTGTGTTCTTCCACCTGTGTCCTCCCACTCACCTGTGTTCTTTCTCCCACCCAACTGTGTTCTTCCTCCCACCTGTGTCCTCCCACTCACCTGTGTTCTACCTCGCACCCACCTATGTTCTTCCTTCGACCTGTGTCCTCCCTCCCACCCACCTGTGTCCTCCCACCCATCTGTGTCCTCCCTCCCATCCACCTGTGTTCTCCCACCCATCTGCTGTCTGTGTCCTCCCACACTCCCCCCAACAGTTTGTGTTCTTCCTTCTGCTGTCCTCCCACCTGTGTATTTCTTGAGGCCTGGTCTCAGACCGAGCCGCGGGGGCGTTGACCCCCTAAACCAACTCCAGGTAACTCCCTCACCCCTTGCTGGTCTACCAGTCAGTTGCTGATTGGGCAAGCTGTGGTGTGTGTACTCACCTAGTTGTGGTTGCAGGGGTCGAGTCACAGCTCCTGGCCCCGCCTCTTCACTGGTCGCTCCTAGGTCCACTCTCTCCCTGCTCCATGAACTTTATCATACCTCTGACCGCTTGCTGGTATTGTCTAGTCTGGGACCGGGGTGCGGGGGCGGTAACCCCCCTGGAATCTGCAATTTTTGTATCTCCCCGTCTCCTTCATTCTCCCTTTTCTTCCCCCCCCCCCCCTCTCTTCTTTTGCCATTACGACATTAAGTAATGGTGACGAAATTAAAAAGAATTGGATATACTGCTGATAGTTATACTGCCAGTTGTGGCTACACTGTTGTATCATGTAGCAGACATGATACAACACACACACACACCAGACCAGATAGGCTGGCCCAGGAGCTGTGAATCGGCCCTGCAACAACAAATAGGTGAGTGTACACACACACACACACACACACACACACACACACACACACACACACACACACACACACACACACACACACAGGCCTAGTGTCTAATCGACATGTGCCTAGGACAAAATGGTAACTAACACACACTATCCTCTCTCTTCGTTCAAACTACGAACGACAGTTCGTGTTATGATGAAGCTGGTGTTGTAACACAGGTGGTGGAGTGAGCTGTGTTGTTATGAGTTGTGTGTACTTAATAACGTTATGACCAGCCTAACGTCGCTACCGCTCACCTTCCTGACGTTTGTCACATCTAAAGCTGATAACCTTGATGCTGATACCAGTGCTGCTGCTGTTGGTTGTGATTGTGATGGTAGTGCTGTTGCTGGTGCTACTGCTGTTGCTTCAGGTGCTGGTGCTGCTGCTGTGTCAGGTGCTGGTGTTAATGCTGTTGTTTCAGGTGATTGTGCTACTGCTGTTGTTTCAGGTGCTGGTACTACTGCTGTTGTTTCAGGTGCTGGCGCTACTGCTGTTGTTTCAGGTGCTGGTGCTACTGCTGTTGTTTCAGGTGCTCGTGCTGCTGCTGTTGTTTCAGGTGCTGGTGCTACTGCTGTTGTTTCAGGTGCTGGTGCTACTGCTGTTGTTTCAGGTGCTGTTGCTGTTTCAGGTGCTGGTGCTACTGCTGTTGTTTCAGATGCTGGTGCTACTGCTGTTGTTTCAGGTGCTGTTGCTGTGTCAGGTGCTGGTGTTAATGCTGTTGTTTCAGGTGATTGTGCTACTGCTGTTGTTTCAGGTGCTGGTGCTACTGCTGTTGTTTCAGGTGCTGGTACTACTGCTGTTGTTTCAGGTGCTGGTGCTACTGCTGTTGTTTCAGGTGCTGGTGCTACTGCTGTTGTTTCAGGTGCTCGTGCTGCTGCTGTTGTTTCAGGTGCTGGTGCTACTGCTGTTGTTTCAGGTGCTGGTGCTACTGCTGTTGTTTCAGGTGCTGTTGCTGTTTCAGGTGCTGGTGTTAATGCTGTTGTTTCAGGTGCTGGTGCTACTGCTGTTTCAGGTGCTGTTGCTGTTTCAGGTGCTGGTGCTGCTGTTGTTGTTTCAGGTGCTGGTGCTACTGCTGTTGTTTCAGGTGCTGGTGCTGCTGTTGCTGTTTCAGGTGCTGGTGCTGCTGTTGTTTCAGGTGCTGGTGCTGCTACTGCTGTTGTCAGGTGCTGGTGCTACTAGTGTTTCAGGTGCTGGTGCTACTGCTGTTGTTTCAGGTGCTGGTGCTACTGCTGTTGTTTCAGGTGCTGGTGCTACTGGTGTTTCAGGTGCTGGTGCTACTGCTGTTGTTTCAGGTGCTGGTGCTACTGCTGTTGTTTCAGGTGCTGGTGCTACTGCTGTTGTCGGGTGCTGGTGCTGCTGTTTCAGGTGCTGGTGCTGCTGTTTCAGGTGCTCGTGCTGCTGCTGTTGTCGGGTGCTGGTGCTGCTGTTTCAGGTGCTGGTGCTGCTGCTGTTTCAGGTGCTGGTGCTGCTGTTTCAGGTGCTGGTGCTGCTGCTGTTTCAGGTGCTGGTGCTGCTGTTTCAGGTGCTGGTGCTGCTGCTGTTTCAGGTGCTGGTGCTACTGCTGTTTCAGGTACTGGTGCTGCTGTTGCTGTTTCAGGTGCTCGTGCTGCTGCTGTTGTTTCAGGTACTGGTGCTGCTGTTGCTGTTTCAGGTGCTCGTGCTGCTGCTGTTGTTTCAGGTGCTGGTGCTGCTGTTTCCGGTGCTGGTGCTGCTGCTGCTGTTTCAGGTGCTAGTGCTCCTGCTGTTGTCGGGTGCTGGTGCTGCTGTTGTTTCAGGTGCTGGTGCTGCTGCTGTTGTTTCAGGTGCTGCTGCTGCTGTTTCAGGTGCTGGTGCTGCTGCTGCTGTTTCAGGTGCTAGTGCTCCTGCTGTTGTCGGGTGCTGGTGCTGCTGTTGTTTCAGGTGCTGGTGCTGCTGTTGTTTCAGGTGCTGGTGCTGCTGTTTCAGGTGCTGGTGCTGCTGTTTCAGGTGCTGGTGCTGCTGCTGTTTCAGGTGCTGGTGCTGCTGTTTCAGGTGCTGGTGCTGCTGTTTCAGGTGCTGGTGCTGCTGTTTCAGGTGCTGGTGCTGCTGTTTCAGGTGCTGGTGCTGATGCTGCTGTTTCAGGTGCTGGTGCTGCTGCTGCTGTTTCAGGTGCTGGTGCTGCTGCTGTTTCAGGTGCTGGTGCTGCTGCTGTTTCAGGTGCTGGTGCTGCTGCTGTTTCAGGTGCTGGTGCTCCTGCTGTTGTTTCAGGTGCTGGTGCTGCTGTTGTTTCAGGTGCTGGTGCTGCTACTGTTTTAGGTGCTGGTGCTGCTGTTTCAGGGGCTGGTGCTGCTGTTTCAGGTGCTGGTGCTCCTGCTGCTGTTTCAGGTGCTGGTGCTCCTGCTGTTGTTTCAGGTGCTGGTGCTCCTGCTGCTGTTTCAGGTGCTGGTGCTACTGCTGTTTCAGGTGCTGGTGCTGCTGTTTCAGGTGCTGGTGCTGCTGCTGCTGTTTCAGGTGCTGGTGCTGCTGTTGTCGGGTGCTGGTGCTGCTGTTGTTTCAGGTGCTGGTGCTGCTGCTGTTTCAGGTGCTGGTGCTGCTGCTGTTTCAGGTGCTGGTGCTGCTGCTGCTGTTTCAGGTGCTGGTGCTGCTGCTGCTGTTTCAGGTGCTGGTGCTGCTGCTGTTTCAGGTGCTGGTGCTGCTGCTTTTTCAGGTGCTGGTGCTGCTGCTGTTTCAGGTGCTGGTGCTCCTGCTGTTGTTTCAGGTGCTGGTGCTGTTGTTTCAGGTGCTGGTGCTGCTCCTGCTGTTTCAGGTGCTGGTGCTGCTACTGTTTTAGGTGCTGGTGCTGCTGTTTCAGGGGCTGGTGCTGCTGTTTCAGGTGCTGGTGCTCCTGCTGTTGTTTCAGGTGCTGGTGCTACTGCTGTTTCAGGTGCTGGTGCTGCTGTTTCAGGTGCTGGTGCTGCTGCTGCTGTTTCAGGTGCTAGTGCTCCTGCTGTTGTCGGGTGCTGGTGCTGCTGTTGTTTCAGGTGCTGGTGCTGCTGCTGTTTCAGGTGCTGCTGCTGTTTCAGGTGCTGGTGCTGCTGCTGCTGTTTCAGGTGCTAGTGCTCCTGTTGTTGTCGGGTGCTGGTGCTGCTGTTGTTTCAGGTGCTGGTGCTGCTGTTGTTTCAGGTGCTGGTGCTGCTGTTTCAGGTGCTGGTGCTGCTGTTTCAGGTGCTGGTGCTGCTGTTTCAGGTGCTGGTGCTGCTGCTGTTTCAGGTGCTGGTGCTGCTGTTTCAGGTGCTGGTGCTGCTGTTTCAGGTGCTGGTGCTGCTGTTTCAGGTGCTGGTGCTGCTGTTTCAGGTGCTGGTGCTGATGCTGCTGTTTCAGGTGCTGGTGCTGATGCTGCTGTTTCAGGTGCTGGTGCTGCTGCTGTTTCAGGTGCTGGTGCTGCTGTTTCAGGTGCTGGTGCTGCTGCTGCTGTTTCAGGTGCTGGTGCTGCTGTTGTCGGGTGCTGGTGCTGCTGTTGTTTCAGGTGCTGGTGCTGCTGCTGTTTCAGGTGCTGGTGCTGCTGCTGTTTCAGGTGCTGGTGCTGCTGCTGCTGTTTCAGGTGCTGGTGCTGCTGCTGCTGTTTCAGGTGCTGGTGCTGCTGCTGTTTCAGGTGCTGGTGCTGCTGCTGTTTCAGGTGCTGGTGCTGCTGCTGTTTCAGGTGCTGGTGCTCCTGCTGTTGTTTCAGGTGCTGGTGCTGCTGTTGTTTCAGGTGCTGGTGCTGCTACTGTTTTAGGTGCTGGTGCTGCTGTTTCAGGGGCTGGTGCTGCTGTTTCAGGTGCTGGTGCTCCTGCTGCTGTTTCAGGTGCTGGTGCTCCTGCTGTTGTTTCAGGTGCTGGTGCTCCTGCTGCTGTTTCAGGTGCTGGTGCTACTGCTGTTTCAGGTGCTGGTGCTGCTGTTTCAGGTGCTGGTGCTGCTGCTGCTGTTTCAGGTGCTGGTGCTGCTGTTGTCGGGTGCTGGTGCTGCTGTTGTTTCAGGTGCTGGTGCTGCTGCTGTTTCAGGTGCTGGTGCTGCTGCTGTTTCAGGTGCTGGTGCTGCTGCTGCTGTTTCAGGTGCTGGTGCTGCTGCTGCTGTTTCAGGTGCTGGTGCTGCTGCTGTTTCAGGTGCTGGTGCTGCTGCTTTTTCAGGTGCTGGTGCTGCTGCTGTTTCAGGTGCTGGTGCTCCTGCTGTTGTTTCAGGTGCTGGTGCTGTTGTTTCAGGTGCTGGTGCTGCTCCTGCTGTTTCAGGTGCTGGTGCTGCTGTTGTTTCAGGTGCTGGTGCTGCTACTGTTTTAGGTGCTGGTGCTGCTGTTTCAGGGGCTGGTGCTGCTGTTTCAGGTGCTGGTGCTCCTGCTGTTGTTTCAGGTGCTGGTGCTCCTGCTGCTGTTTCAGGTGCTGGTGCTACTGCTGTTTCCGGTGCTAGTGCTGCTGTTTCAGGTGCTGCTGCTGCTGCTGCTGTTTCAGGTGCTGGTGCTGCTGCTGCTGCTGTTTCAGGTGCTGGTGCTGCTGCTGCTGTTTCAGGTGCTGGTGCTGCTGCTGTTTCAGGTGCTGGTGCTGCTGCTGCTGTTTCAGGTGCTGGTGCTGCTGTTTCAGGTGCTGCTGCTGTTTCAGGTGCTGGTGCTGCTGCTGTTTCAGGTGCTAGTGCTGCTGGTGCTGCTGCTGCTGTTTCAGGTGCTGGTGCTGCTGCTGTTTCAGTTGCTGGTGCTGCTGCTGCTGGTTCAGGTGCTGCTGCTGTTTCAGGTGCTGCTGCTGTTTCAGGTGCTGGTGCTGCTGCTGCTGTTTCAGGTGCTGGTGCTGCTGCTGCTGTTTCAGGTGCTGGTGCTGCTGCTGTTTCAGGTGCTGGTGCTGCTGCTGTTGTTTCAGGTGCTGGTGCTGCTGCTGTTTCAGGTGCTGGTGCTCCTGCTGTTTTAGGTGCTGGTGCTGTTTCAGGTGCTGGTGCTCCTGTTTTTTCAGGTGCTGGTGCTCCTGCTGCTGTTTCAGGTGCTGGTGCTGCTGCTGTTTCAGGTGCTGGTGCTGCTGCTGCTGTTTCAGGTGCTGGTGCTGCTGCTGTTTCAGGTGCTGGTGCTGCTGCTGCTGTTTCAGGTGTTGGTGCTGCTGCTGCTGTTTCAGGTGCTGGTGCTGGTGCTGTTTCAGGTGCTGGTGCTGCTGGTTCAGGTGCTGGTGCTGCTGCTATTTCAGGTTCTGGTGCTGCTGTTTCAGGTGCTGGTGCTGGTGCTCCTGCTGTTTTCAGGTGCTGGTGCTACTGCTGTTTCAGGTGCTGGTGCTGCTGCTGTTTCAGGTGCTGGTGCTGCTGCTGTTGTTTCAGGTGCTGGTGCTCCTGCTGTTTCAGATGCTGCTGTTGTTTCAGGTGCTGGTGCTGCTGCTGTTGTTTCAGGTGCTGGTGCTGCTGCTGTTTCTGGTGCTGGACTGCTGTTTCAGGTGCTGGTGCTGCTGCAGTTGTTTCAGGTGCTGGTGCTCCTGTTGTTTCAGGTGCTGGTGCTCCTGCTGTTGTTTCAGGTGCTGGTGCTGCTGTTTCAGGTGCTGGTGCTACTGCTGTTGTCAGGTGCTGGTGCTACTGGTGTTGTTTCAGGTGCTATTGCTACTGCTGTTGTCAGGTGCTGGTGCTACTGGTGTTTCAGGTGCTGGTGCTGCTGTTTCAGGTGCTCGTGCTACTGGTGTTGTTTCAGGTGCTGGTGCTACTGGTGTTTCAGGTGCTGGTGCTACTGCTGTTTCAGGTGCTGGTTCTACTGGCGTTTTCAGGTGCTGGTGCTACTGCTGTTGTCAGGTGCTGGTGCTACTGGTGTTTCAGGTGCTGGTGCTGCTGCTGTTGTTTCAGGTGCTGGTGCTGCTGCTGTGTCAGGTGCTGGTGCTTGTTACAAGAAATGCGATTCTAAAAGCTTAGAGATCTCCAGTGAATACTAGAAAGGACTACCCTTCTAGCATCCAGCCTGTTACTGGGTTTTCGTAACAATTAGTATCCTTGTCCAATTATCCATTAGAATTCAGTATGATTCAATAGTGCTTCAGGATTACAACTGGTAGGCTACTAACTAGAGAAATTAAAATTTAATAAATTTTTTAATTAAGTTGTCTAGGCGTATATCAAATTAAATTAATCACAATAATCAACAAAATAAGAATAATCACTTCTCTCGTGTACAGTATTATTGTGCTGAAAGCACATATCACATATATAAGTCTTAAATACCCTCTGGTACATTAACATTTAATAAGATATTACAAATATGTACAAAAAGTTTGTGTGTAAGTGCTATAAGTAGTTCGCTATGTCTCACGACTCGACTAGACTTAAACAAGTGACTGACAAAGTCCTCTCATAAACTAAGTTCTTGACCAACTGGCAATCAGAACAGTCTGCTTGAACAATAAAACGACTGATAAGCCGAACAACAATATAACAAGCAACTGCGACACAATCAGGAACAAGGAGATAATATAAAGACAGCTAGTAGGGACCATCAGCAGATCCTCCACAAAAGTCACAAAACTCCCATACTACTGAATCTAAGTTCAGCATAAGAAAATACCCGACTGTGATAATACACAGATACCAGTAGAAATTAGGTCAGAAGCTACAGCTCAGGACCTGAGTTACTCGGTGTGTCTAAGCGACACACAACCTCAGTACAACGTCGAAAATCACTAAGTCTATCCAAAGTTCTGTGAACAATCTCTCCAGAACTAACAAGAATAATAATGAGACAGAGACGATCTTCTAACAAGAGCCAATAAGGGAGATTTAGGCACTTGTCAGGAATACGTCCAACCACCAAGAGAGTCTAGACCAGACTGAATACTTCAGGCGAGGTGAGGACACCCCCCCTTCAATCACGTGATAGTTCCGTGGACAGCTGCAGCTCAGCAACAGAAGCCGGCAGAGTAACGAGCAAAGAGCGATAATTACAGTAGTTAGACAATCAAGACTTGAACTGAGCACATATGTTACATCCTACCTAACAAAATTTAACTAAGTCAAATAATAATAATAATATAAAGCAATGTATTTACGATTTAGCTATTATCGCAAATTTAAGCCATATAAAATTATATGAAAAGGTAATATACATGTAATATATATACATAACATTGCAACCCATTCAGGGGTTGCAACACCCCCCCCCCCAACACGACAAACGGTCGCACTAGGAGTTGCATTAATGTCTTTCACATTATTACTGATTACTCATATCAATACAATTTAATATAAACATTAATCAGAGTCACTCTTGTGCCAAGCACTTCTATAATTTTACAGTGTCTATATCACTAAGTTATGCCCCTAGTACTAGGGCAGTACATAGTATCGTATCTCTGCATACTCGTGGTTATGTACATCAGTGTAGAGACAGGATAGCGTAGACAAGCATGGCACGTTGAGGCTCGATCATAGTGGTGAAGACTGCATATGAAAAATAGTCTTGTGAGATAGACAGGAGACAGCATTCCACTCGTAAGTAATGGTTGTGGAATGCTATGCAGTATGGACATCCGAGTATGAAACAGCTTAAGGTGTGTAGTGAGAGGGAGGGTCTGCGGCAGGACAGTGTTCCGTCACGCAGTACATCGCCCACACCACACTACCCACTCATCACTCAGCTTCTGTCTCCTCCTCACATACATCATCACTACTGTGAATATATAAATATAATAATTAGACATGACATGAGTATACATAGTTAATATGGGCTGGAGGGATTAAGTTACTTTACTGAATTTGACATAGCAAGTAACGAAAGGTATTTGGGCATAAAATTACGTTAATTTTAAATGGGGAAGTGCCCAAATACACGTCAAAATGTTCCAAGGACACCACAAGAGCTAAAGCCTCTTTTTCAATAGTGGCATAATTTTTCTGGTGTCGTTTAAGCTTAGATGAATAGTAACATATAGGATGGAGAATGTCGGTGGATGTTGACTGTTGGAGCAGCACAGCACCCACTGCATAGCCACTCGCATCTATATGTAAAAAGAAGGGAAGATTGAAATTAGGACTCTTCACAAGAACAGAGGAAAGCAGATGCTTCAACCTTTTGAACAAATCTGAACAATCGCTAGTCCAGATGAACTGAACTTTGCTACTAGTGAACATAGTGAGAGGTGTAGGTGGAGGTGTGTGTGCTGGCTTGCCTGTCACTTGACACACGTGGCAATGTCGCACATGATCAGCTACTGTTTCCTTCATTTTAGGCCAAGTAAAATGTTTAGCCAGTTTACCGAGTGTCTTCTTGACACCCAAATGTCCTCCTATGGGACTATTGTGAGCAAAATCAATGGCTTGTTCACGAAGTGTAACTGGTAACACTACGAGATGCTTGACTGTGGTGGAAACACTATCAGCTGACATCTTACATGTATTTTTTCTCCATCAGTACACGGTTACTATAATAGTAACAATTATCGAGATCCTTTGCTTCACTCTCAGTAACTGCTATATCTCTGTCTTTTCAGTGACTGATCAACAAACTGATCCTTGATTAAATCATGATGAGTTAGAAATTTATCGTCAGTTGTGTCCTGACTAGGTTGATGACAGAGGGGAGTTAATGTTAATGATCCTAGGCACAGAGCATCACTAAACATATTCAAGCTCAAATCATTGTCATCCACTAACTCAACAGGAGACAGGGATGATTGTTGAATCTTTGACATAGCTCTAGTAATTGCACTGAGAGGAAAGAAAATAGGTTTCTCTCTACAAGCTTCAATGGCATAATTACCATCAGTGGTATTATCAATCACAAGTGGTTCTTTACATATACCAGCATGAAGGATATCGTTCCCTATCAACAAGTCCACTGACCTGATGGGAAATACACCACTGGATATACCCACTGAAATATAACCAGTATAATAGCTTGTTTCAATATAAACTTTGTGCAGAGGTACTTTTATAACAGCCCCTCCATAGGCTTCTAACAATACATCTATCTTGCAATAGGTATCATCAGTTATGGGCAGTACATCTTCTCTCAATAAGGTGAGATAACTGCCAGTGTCTCTGAAAGTAATTATCTCAGATGTGATTCGTCAAATCCTACTTTACCTCTCGAAAAGTAAGGACTCATCGCTGAACGAATCTTTTCGTCAGATACACTTTCTGACGCTAGTCATCTATCCTGAGTAACATTATCTAAAACAGTAGGATCAGAGGTATTACTAGGATTTTGGTGCCTTTGTTGCTCGGAAGAAGATACGACTTGAGTGGGGGCGCCAGCCTCACGACTGCTTCTCGTATCTCTTTCTAACTTATAGCAATACTCTCTAGCATGTCCTTTTCTGTTAAAATAGGTACATTTAACTTCTCGATATCAGATTTCTGTCTAGCCACAGAGACAGATACAGGATTGTGAGTTTTTCTGGTAAAGGTATGAAAAGTTACAGTAGCAGATACATCAGGCCGGCAATGAGCAGCTGATTTAGGTTGCCAACTTCTAGGACAACTTTTAGTTACCTTGTTTCGTGCGTTTTAGTACGTACAAGTTTTTGAGAAATCTCGTAATTGTCTGCTAATGCTGCAGTTTCCAGAATATCCGAGGTAGTATGATCGATCAGATATTCTTGTATGTCAGCAGACATACAGTTGTTAAACTCTTCGTGTAGTAACAACTAAACAAGGCTGTCGTAGTTGTTACACTTGGCAGACCTACACCATCTCTCAAATGCAACTTTTTTCTCACGAGCAAACTCTACACAAGTTTGATCTTGCCGTCGTTGTAATGTACGAAATGCGCTTTGATAGCTTACAGGTAACAAGTTATATGTCTCTAGAATAGTTCGTTTGACAGCGTCATAACTAATGTACTTGGCAAATGGTAAAGCAGCAGTACAAGTTTGAGCTCTTCCTGTCAAAGCTATGTGCAACAAGGTAGCCCAGTGCTTACGTGGCCAGTTCATAGCACGTGCCTGGTTCTCAAACACATCAAAATAGGTGTCTAAGTCACTCTCAAAAAACTTAGGAACCATTGATGCAGCTTTCTGCACATTAAATGTGTCCTGTGATCTATGAGTCTGTTGTCTTCCAAGACGAATATTTTCTCTCTGGAAATCTTCTTCGTTCAATTTCCTCTGTGCCTCTATTTGTGCAGTCTGCAACATAATGAGACGTTCAAACCTCTCAAACTGTTCCTGAGAGATAGGACCAGTGGGTAATGGAGGAGTAGGGAAATTAACATGTCTTTCTGGATGGTCCTTAGGTCGGGCACCTCGTCCAACCGTCCCTACAGTGTCTAGATCTGGTCTAGGATAAGTAGATACAGGTGTAGCATACACGGTACTAGCATGAGGCTGTGTCATACTAACAGTTAGGAGGGAAGGTGTGAGCGAGAACTGAGCTACACTAGGCTCACTTCTGCCTTAGTTGCTCTCTCTTCTTCATTAGTCATACTTCCTAACTGTGACACTAGGCTTATGTACTTAGACAAAGTCAGAGTATCAATTAACTGTTTCACTTTGGCATACATCATGGAAATAAGTGTGCTACGAGAGAGTGATTATGGGAAACTATAATCCTAATAGGAATTTTAGTGTTGTTTGTCTTAGTGCTAGAGCTCATTAACAGTATTTCCATCTCCTTGGATCAAGAGACTCAGTCAAGTACATAAATGCACCTAGTATGTTGTACAAGACTAAACTCAAAGTCTTCAGATTAGGAAAGTACTCAGTGTTTGATCATAGTTACTAGTATGTCAAACTGGACAATTTCTCCAACACCTTGGATCAAGAGCATCCCAGACAGGCCCCCATTTGTTACAAAAAACGCGATTCTAAAAGCTTAGAGATCTCCAGTGAATACTAGAAAGGACTGCCTTTCTAGCATCCAGCCTGTTACTGGGTTTTCGTAACAATTAGTCAGTATCCTTGTCCAATTATCCATTAGAGTTCAGTATGATTCAATAGTGCTTCAGGATTACAACTGGTAGGCTACTAACTAGAGAAATTAAAATTCAATAAATTTATTAAGTTGTCTAGGCATATATCAAATTAAATTAATCACAATAATCAACAAAATAAGAATCACTTCTCTCGTGTACAGTATTATTGTGCTGAAAGCACATATCACATATATAAGTCTTAAGTACCATCTGGTACATTAACATTAGTAAGATATTACAAATATGTACAAAAAGTTTGTGTGTAAGTGCTATAAGTAGTTTGCTATGTCTCACGACTCGACTAGACTTAAGTGACTGACAAAGTCCTCTCATAAACTAAGTTCTTGACCAACTGGCAATCAGAACAGTCTGCTTGAACAATAAAACGACTGATAAGCCGAACAACAATATAACAAGCAACTGTGACACAATCGGGAACAAGGAGATAATATAAAGACAGCTAGTAGGGACCATCAGCAGATCCTCCACAAAAGTCACAAAACTCCCATACTACTGAATCTAAGTTCAGCATAAGAAAATACCCGACTGTGACAATACACAGATACCAGTAGAAATTAGGTCAGAAGCTACAGCTCAGGACCTGAGTTACTCAGTGTGTCTAAGCGACACACAACCTCAGTATAACGTCGAAAATCACTAAGTCTATCCAAAGTTCTGTGAACAGAGTCTCCAGAACTAACAAGAATAATAATGAGACAGAGACGATCTTCTAACAAGAGCCAATAAGGGAGATTTAGGCACTTGTCTGGAATACGTCCAACCACCAAGAGAGTCTAGACCAGACTGAATACTTCAGGCGAGGTGAGGACACTCCCCCCCCCCCTTCGATCACGTGATAGTTCCGTGGATAGCTGCAGCTCAGCAACAGAAGCCGGCAGAGTAACGAGCAAAGAGCGATAATTACAGTAGCTAGACAATCAAGACTTGAACTGAGCACATATGTTACATCCTACCTAACAAAATTAAACTAAGTCAAATAATAATATAAAGCAATATATTTAAGATTTAGCTATCATCGCAAATATAAGCAATATAAAATTATATGAAAAGGTAATATACATGTAATATATATACATAACATTGCAACCCATTCAGGGGTTGCAACATGCTGCTCGTTCTGCTGTTGGTGTTTCTGGTGGTGTTGCTGTTACTGTTGCTGACTGCTACCAACAGTATACTGATGTTATATTTTTACATAAGGATCCTAAATAACTTGGTGCTTGTAGTAAATTGTTGACTGTGACTGTTGTGGGAGGCAGGGAGGGAGAGGCAGGGAGGGTGAGGCAGGGAGGGCGAGGCAGGGAGGGTGAGGCAGGGAGGGTGAGGCAGAGAGGGATAGGCAGGGAGGGTGAGGGAGAGGCAGGGAGGGAGAGGCAGAGAGGGTGAGGCAGGGAGGGTGAGGCAGGGAGGGAGAGGCAGGGAGGGAGGCAGGGAGGGTGAGGCAGGGAGGGCGAGGCAGGGAGGGCGAGGCAGGGAGGGTGAGGCATTGAGGGTGAGGCAGGGAGGATGAGGCATTGAGGGTGAGGCAGGGAGGGAGAGGCAGGGAGAGTGAGGCAGGGAGGGTGAGGCAGGGAGGGGGAGGGGTGAGGCAGGGGAGGGTGAGGGTGAGGCAGCGAGGGTGAGGGTGAGGCAGGGAGGGAGAGGGTGAGGCAGGGAGGGAGAGGGTGAGACAAGGAGGGAGAGGCAGGGAGGGAGAGGGTGTGGCAGGGAGGGCGAGGCAGGGAGGGTGAAGGTGAAGCAGGGAGGGTGAGGGTGAGGCAGGGAGGGTGAGGGCGAGGCAGGGAGGGTGAGGGCGAGGCACGGAGGGAGAGGGCGAGGCACGGAGGGAGAGGGCGAGGCAGGGCGGGTGAGGGAGAGGCAGGGAGGGTGAGGCAGGGAGGGAGAGGCAGGGAGAGAGAGGCAGGGAGGGAGAGGCAGGGAAGGTGAGGCAGGGAGGGAGAGGGTAAGGCAGGGAGGGAGAGGGTGAGACGGGGGGAGAGGGTGAGGCAGAGAGGGTGAGGATGAGGCAGGGAGGGAGAGGGAGAGGCAGGGAGGGTGAGGCAGGGAGGGAGGGAGGTGAGGCAGGGAGGGAGAGGGTGAGGCACGGAGGGTGAGGGTGAGGCAGGGAGGGAGAGCTTGAGGCAGGGAGGGAGAGGGTGAGGCAGGGAGGGAGAGCGTGAGCCAGGGAGGGAGAGGGTGAGGCAGGGGGGGAGAGGGTGAGACAGAGAGGGAGAGGGTGAGGCAGGGAAGGAGAGCGTGAGACAGGGAGGGAGAGGCAGGGAGGGAGAGGGTGAGGCAGGGAGGGAGAGGGTGAGACAGGGAGGGAGAGGGTGAGGCAGGGAGGGAGAGGCAGGGAGGGAGAGCGTGAGACAGGGAGGGTGAGGGTGAGGCAGGGAGGGAGAGGGTGAAGCAGGGAGGGAGAGGGTGAGACAGGGAGAGGGTGAGGCAGGGAGGGAGAGCGTGAGACAGGGAGGGAGAGGCAGGGAGGGAGAGGGAGAGGCAGGGAGGGAGAGGGTGAGACAGGGAGGGAGAGGGTGAGGCAGGGAGGGAGAGGGTGAGGCAGGGAGGGAGGGGTGAGACAGGGAGGAGAGGGGTGAGGCAGGGAGGGAGAGTGAGACAGGAGGGAGAGGGTGAGGCAGGGAGGGAGAGGGTGAGACAGGGAGGGAGAGGGTGAGGCAGAGGCAGGGAGGGAGAGGGTGAGGCAGGGAGGGAGAGCGTGAGACAGGGAGGGAGAGGCAGGGAGGGAGAGGGTGAGGCAGGGAGGGAAAGGGTGAGGCAGGGAGGGGGAGGGTGAGGCAGGGAGGGTGAGGGTGAGGCAGCGAGGGTGAGGGTGAGGCAGGGAGGGAGAGGGTGAGGCAGGGAGGGAGAGGGTGAGACAAGGAGGGAGAGGCAGGAGGGAGAGGTGTGGCAGGGAGGGCGAGGCAGGGAGGGAGAAGGTGAAGCAGGGAGGGTGAGGGAGAGGCAGGGAGGGTGAGGGAGAGGCAGGGAGGGTGAGGCCGAGGCACGGAGGGAGTGGGCGAGGCACGGAGGGAGAGGGCGAGGCAGGGAGGGTGAGGGAGAGGCAGGGAGGGTGAGGCAGGGAGGGAGAGGCAGGGAGAGAGAGGCAGGGAGGGAGAGGCAGGGAAGGTGAGGCAGGGAGGGAGAGGGTAAGGCAGGGGGGGAGAGGGTGAGACGGGGGGAGAGGGTGAGGCAGAGAGGGTGAGGATGAGGCAGGAGGAGAGGGAGAGGCAGGGGAGGGTGAGGCAGGGAGGAGGGAGGTGAGGCAGGGAGGGAGAGGGTGAGGCAGGAGGGTGAGGTGAGGCAGGAGGGAGAGCTTGAGGCAGGGAGGGAGAGGGTGAGGCAGGAGGGAGAGGGTGAGGCAGGAGGGGAGGGTGAGGCAGGGGGAGGGGAGGGTGAGACAGAGAGGAGAGGGTGAGGCAGGGAAGGAGAGCGTGAGACAGGGAGGGAGAGGCAGGGAGGGAGGGAGGTGAGGCAGGGAAGGAGAGCGTGAGACAGGGAGGGAGAGGGTGAGGCAGGGGAGGGAGAGGCAGGAGGGAGAGCGTGAGACAGGAGGGTGAGGGAGGCAGGAGGAGGAGGGTGAAGCAGGGAGGGAGAGGGTGAGACAGGGAGAGGGGTGAGGCAGGGAGGGAGAGCGTGAGACAGGGAGGGAGAGGCAGGGAGGGAGTGGGTGAGGCAGGGAGGGAGAGGGTGAGACAGGGAGGGAGAGGGTGAGGCAGGGAGGGAGAGGGTGAGGCAGGGAGGGAGAGGGTGAGACAGGGAGGGAGAGGGTGAGGCAGGGAGGGAGAGCGTGAGACAGGGAGGGAGAGGGTGAGGCAGGGAGGGAGAGGGTGAGACAGGGAGGGAGAGGGTGAGGCAGAGGCAGGGAGGGAGAGGGTGAGGCAGGGAGGGAGAGCGTGAGACAGGGAGGGAGAGGCAGGGAGGGAGAGGGTGAGGCAGGGAGGGAGAGGGTGAGACAGGGAGGGAGAGGGTGAGGCAGGGAGGGAGAGGCAGGGAGGGAGAGGGTGAGGCAGAGAGGGAGAGGCAGAGAGGGAGAGGCAGGGAGGAAGAGGCAGGGAGGAAGAGGCAGGGAGGCAGAGGCAGGGAGGGAGAGGGAGAGGCAGGGAGGCAGAGGCAGGGAGGGGAGAGGAGGGAGAGGCAGGGAGGGAGAGGGTGAGGCAGGGAGGGAGGGAGGGTGAGGCAGGGAGGGAGAGGCGGAAGGGAGGGGAGGCAGGGAGGGGAGAGGGGTGAGGCAGGGAGGGAGAGGGGTGAGACAGGAGGTAGAGGGTGAGGCAGGGAGGAAGAGGGTGAGGCAGGGAGGGAGAGCGTGAGACAGGAAGGGAGAGGCAGGGAGGAGAGGGGTGAGGCAGGGAGGGAGAGGGTGAGACAGGGAGGGAGAGGGTGATACAGGTAGGGAGAGGGTGAGGCAGGGAGGGGAGGGAGAAGGTGAGGCAGGCAGGGAGGGAGAGGGTGAGGCAGAGAGGGAGAGGGTGAGACACTGAGGAAGAGGCAGGGAGGGAGAGGGTGAGGCAGGCAGGGAGGGAGAGGGTGAGGCAGGGAGGGAGAGGATGAGGCAGGGAGGGAGGGTGAGGCAGGGAGGGAGAGGGTGAGGCAGGGAAAGAGAGGGTGAGGGAGGTAAGGAAGGATGAGGAGAGGGAGGGGGAGGAAGAAAGGAGGTGAGGGTGAGGGAGGGAGAGGGAAGGAGAGGGTGAGGGAAGGAGACGGTGAAGGAAGGAGAGGGTGAAGGAGGGAGAGGATGAGGGAGGGAGAGGGTGAGGGAGGGAGAGGGTGAGGGAAGGAGAGGGTGAGGGAAGGAGAGGGTGAGGGAAGGAGAGGGAGAGGGTGAGGGAGGAAGAGGGTGAGGAAGGGAGAGGGTGAGGGAGGGAGAGGGTGAGGGAAGGAGAGGGTGAGGGAAGGAGAGGGTGAGGGAGGGAGAGGGTGAGGAAGGGAGAGGGAGAGGGTGAGGGAAGGAGAGGGTGAGGGAAGGAGAGGGTGAGGGAGGGAGAGGGTGAGGAAGGGAGAGGGAGAGGGTGGGAGGGAAGGAGAGGGGTGAGGGAAGGGAGAGGGTGAGGGAGGAGAGGGGTGAGGGAGAGGGTGAGGGAGGGAGAGGGTGAGGGAGGGAGAGGGCGAGGGCGAGGGAAGGAGAGGGTGAGGGAGGGAGGGAGGGGTGAGGGAGGGAGAGGGGTGGAGGAAGGGAGAGGGGTGAGGGAGGTAGAGGGTGAGGGAGGGAGAGGGTGAGGGAAAGGAGGCGAGGAAGGGAGAGGGTGAGGGAGGGAGAGGGCGAGGGAGGGAGAGGGTGAGGGAGGGAGAGGGCGAGGCAGGGAGGGAGGGTGAGGAAGGGAGAGGGTGGAGGGAGGGGGGTGAGGAAGGAGAGGGGTGAGGAGGGAGAGGGTGAGGGAGGGAGGGGGGGGGGGAGGGGAGGGAGAGGGGTGAGGAGGGAGGGGGTGAGGGGAGGAGAGGGGTGAGGGAGGGAGAGGGTGAGGGAGGGAGAGGGTGGGGAGGGAGGGAGGGCGAGGAAGGAGAGGGTGGAGGGAGGGAGGGGTGAGGGGAGGGGAGGGGGTGAGGAAGGGAGAGGGGTGAGAAGGGAGAGGGTGAGGAAGGGTGAGGGTGAGGGAGGGGGTGAGGGAGGGGGTGAGGAAGGGAGAGGGTGAGGGAGGGAGGGGTGAGGAGGAGAGGGTGAGGGAGGGAGAGGGGTGAGGGAGGGAGAGAGGAGAGGAGAGAGTGAGGAGGGAGAGTGAGGGAGGAGAGGGTGAGGGAGGGGAGGGTGAGGAGGGAGGGAGGGGAGAGGGAGGGAGGGGGAGAGGGAGGGAGGGGAGGGAGAGGGTGAGGGGGGGAGGGGGTGAGGGAGGGAAAGGGGGGAGACATACTAGTCACCATCTTAGTAACAAAGGTTTGATCAGTGTTACCTTCCTCTCCTCTCCTCTCCTCTCTCTCTCTCTCTCTCTCTCTCTCTCTCTCTCTCTCTCTCTCTCTCTCTCTCTCTGTATTGGAAAAGAAATACTCTGACTTTTATATAAGGCGGTTGTGGAGAGGAGAAGGAGGGGAGGCATGGGGAGAGGAGAAGGAGGGGAGGCATGGGGAGAGGAGAAGGAGGGGAGGCATGGGAGGGGGAGGAGAAGGAGGGGAGGCATGGGGAGAGGAGAAGGAGGGGAGGCATGGGGAGAGGAGAAAGGAGGGGAGGCATGGGGGAGGGGGAGGAGAAGGAGGGGAGGCATGGGGAGGAGGAGAGGAGGGGAGGCATGGGGAGAGGAGGAGGGGTGGCATGGGGAGGAGGAGAAGGAGGGGAGGCATGGGGAGAGGAGAAGGAGGGGAGGCATGGGGAGAGGAGAAGGAGGGGAGGAGGGAGGGGAGGAGGAAGGAGGAGGCAAGAGGAGAGAGGAAGGAGGGGAGGCATGGGGAGGGGAGGAGGAGGGGTGGCATGGGGAGAGGAGAAGGAGGGGAGGCATGGGGAGGAGGAGAAGGAGGGGAGGCATGGGGAGAGGAGAAGGAGGGGAGGCATGGGGGAGAGGAGAAGGAGGGGAGGCATAGGGGGAGAGGAGAAGGAGGGGAGGCATGGGGAGAGGAGAAGGAGGGGAGGCATGGGGAGAGGAGGAGGGGTGGCATGGGGAGGAGGAGAAGGAGGAGGCATGGGGGAGAGGAGGAAGGAGGGGAGGCATGGGGGAGGGGAGGAGAAGGAGGGGTGGCATGGGGAGAGGAGAAGGAGGGGAGGCATGGGGAGGGGAGGAGGAGGGGTGGCATGGGGAGAGGAGAAGGAGGGGTGACATGGGGAGAGAAGGAGGGGTGGCATGGGGGAGAGGAGAAGGAGGGGTGACATGGGGAGAGAAGGAGGGGAGGCATGGGGAGAGGAGAAGGAGGGGTGACATGGGGAGGAGGAGAAGGAGACATGGGGAGAGAAGGAGGGGTGGCATGGGGGAGGGGAGGAGGAGAAGGAGGGGTGACATGGGGAGAGAAGGAGGGGAGGCATGGGGGGAGAGGAGGAGGGGTGGCATGGGGGAGGGGAGGAGATGGAGGGGTGACATGGGGAGAGGAGGAAGGAGGAGGTAGGGGAGGGGAGGAGAAGGAGGGGAGGCATGGGGAGGGGGAGGAGGAGGGGAGGCATGGGGGAGAGGAGGAGGGTGGCATGGGGAGAGGAGAAGGAGGGGAGGCATGGGGAGAGGAGAAGGAGGGGAGGCATGGGGGAGAGGAGGAGGGGGTGGCATGGGGAGAGGAAGAAGGAGGGGAGGCATGGGGGAGAGGAGGAGGGTGGCAGGGGAGAGGAGAAGGAGGGGTGACATGGGGAGAGAAGGAGGGGAGGCAGGGGGAGAGGAGGAGGGGTGGCATGGGGAGGGGAGGAGAAGGAGGGGTGACATGGGGAGAGGAGAAGGAGGGGTGTCATGAGGAGAGGAGAAGGAGGGGAGGGATGAGGAGGGGAGGCATGGGGAGAGGAGAAGGAGGGGAGGCATGGGCAGAGGAGGAGGGGAGGCATGGGGAGAGAGGAGGAGGGGTGGTAGGGGAGAGGAGAAGGAGGGGAGGCATGGGGAGAGGAGAAGGAGGGGTGGTGGGGATGGGAGGAGGAGAAGGAGGGGTAGCATGGGGAGAGGAGAAGGAGGGGTGTAATGGGGAGAGGAGAAGGAGGGGAGGCATGGGGAGAGGAAGGAGGAAGGAGGGGAGGCATGGGGAGGAGGAGGGAGGCATGGGGAGAGGAGGAGGGGAGGCATGGGAGGGGAGGAGGAAGGAGGGGTGGCATGGGGAGGAGGAGAAGGAGGGGAGGCATGAGGAGGAGGAGGAGGGAGGGGCATGGGGAGAGGAGGAGGGGAGGCATGGGGAGAGAAAGGAGGAGGGGTATGGGGGAGAGGAGAAGGAGGGGAGGGATGAGGAGGGGAGGCATGGGGGAGAGGAGAAGGAGGGGAGGCATGGGGAGAGGAGAAGGAGGGGAGGCATGGGGAGAGGAGAAGGAGAGGAGGCATGGGGAGGGGAGAAGGAGGGGAGGCATGGGGAGAGGAGAAGGAGGGGAGGCATGGGGAGAGGAGGAGGAGGGGAGGCATGGGGAGAGGAGAAGGAGGGGTGGCATGGGGAGAGGAGAAGGAGGGGAAGCATGGGGAGAGGAGAAGGAGGGGAGGCATGGGGGAGAGGAGAAGGAGGGAAGGCATGGGGAGAGGAGGAGGGGAGGCATGGGGAGAGGAGAAGGAGGGGAGGCATGGGCAGAGGAGGAGGGGAGGCATGGGCCGAGGAGAAGGAGGGGTGGCATGGGTAGAGGAGGAGGGGTGGCATGGGGAGAGGCGGAGGAGGGGAGGCATGGGGAGAGGAGAAGGAGGGGAGGCATGGGGAGAGGAGGAGGGAGGGGTGGCATGGGGAGAGGAGGAGGGCAGGCTTGGGGAGAGGAGAAGGAGGGGAGGCATGGGGAGAGGAGAAGGAGGGGAGGCATGGGGAGAGGAGGAGGAGGGGTGGCATGGGAGAGGAGGAAGGGAGGAGGCATGGGGAGAGGAGAAGGAGGGGAGGCATGGGGAGAGGAGAAGGAGGGGTGGCATGGGGAGAGGAGGAGGGGTGGCATGGGAAGAGGAGAAGGAGGGGAGGCATGGGGAGAGGAGAAGGAGGGGAGGCATGGGGAGAGGAGAAGGAGGGGAGGCATGGGGAGAGGAGAAGGAGGGGTGGCATGGGGAGAGGAGAAGGAGGGGTGGCATGGGGAGAGGAGATGGAGGGGTGGCATGGGAAGAGGAGAAGGAGGGGTGGCATGGGGAGAGGAGAAGGAAGGGTGGCATGGGGAGAGGAGAAGGAGGGGAGGCATGGGGAGAGGAGAAGGAGGGGAGGCATGGGGAGAGGAGAAGGAGGGGTGGCATGGGAAGAGGAGAAGGAGGGGAGGCATGGGGAGAGGAGATGGAGGGGAGGCATGGGGAGAGGAGAAGGAGGGGAGGCATGGGAAGAGGAGAAGGAGGGGAGGCATGGGGAGTGGAGAAGGAGGGGAGGCATGGGGAGAGGAGAAGGAGGGGAGGCATGCGGAGAGGAGAAGGAGGGGAGGCATGGGGTGCGGAGAAGGAGGGGAGGCATGGGGAGAGGAGGAGGGGTGGCATGGGGAGAGGAGAAGGAGGGGAGGCAGGGGGAGAGGAGGAGGGGTGGCATGGGGAGAGGAGAAGGAGGGGGTGGCATGGGGGAGAGGAGGAGGGGTGGCATGGGGAGAGGAGGAGGGGAGGCATGGGGAGAGGATGAGGGGTGGCATGGGGATAGGAGGGGAGGCATGGGAAGAGGAGAAGGAGGGGTGGCATGGGGAGAGGAGAAGGAGGGGAGGCATGGGGAGAGAAGGAGGGGTGGCATGGGGAGAGGAGAAGGAGGGGTGGCATGGGGAGAGGAGAAGGAGGGGAGGCATGGGGAGAGGAGAATCAGGGGGGGCATGCGGAGAGGATGAGGAATGGCATGGGAAGAGGAGGAGGGGTGGCATGGGGAGAGGAGGAGGGGAGGCATGGGGAGAGGAGGAGGGGAGGCATGGGGAGAGGAGGAGGGGAGGCATGGGGAGAGGAGAAGGAGGGGAGGCATGGGGAGAGGAGACGGAGGGGTGGCATGGGGTGAGGAGAAGGAGGGGTGGCATGGGGAGAGGAGAGTCGTGAAGGTCGGGCAGGGGAGAAGAGGTATACAGGTTAATGGTGGAGGTATTGAAAAGGTGGGGAGGGATGTCGGAGTAGGGGAGGGGGAATATGAGGGAGATGTGACAGGAGGGGGAAAAGGGGAGGGAGTGATTTTGGGTTTTGTCGCCGAAGTTGATAGAAAATTTTGTATCCATCTGTCGTGAGGATACTTCGACGCTGTTCGACCAGGTTGTGATGGATGTAGGGGTGAGTAGGCCAGCACCAGACACAACTGGACCAGCACTACACATACCTGGACCAGCACCAGACACAACTGGACTAGCACTACACACACCTGGACCAGCACTAGACACACCTGGACCAGCACAAGACACTCCTGGATCAGCACCATACACACCTGGATGGACCAGCACAAGATACTCCTGGATGGACCAGCACCACACACTCCTGGACCAGCACCGGACACTTCTGGACCAGCACCGGACACTTCTGGACCAGCACCGGACACTCCTGGACCAGCACCAGACACTCCTGGGCCAGCACCAGACACTTCTGTAGCAACAGCAGACACTCCTGGACCAGCACCAGACACTCCTGGACCAGCACCAGACACTCCTGGGCCAGCACCAGACACTTCTGTAGCAACAGCAGACACTCCTGGACCATCACCAGACACTCCTGGACCAGCACCAGACACTCCTGGACCAGCACCAGACACTCCTGGGCCAGCACCAGACACTTCTGTAGCAACAGCAGACACTCCTGGACCAGCACCAGACACTCCTGGGCCAGCACCAGACACTTCTGTAGCAACAGCAGACACTCCTGGACCATCACCAGACACTCCTGGACCAGCACCAGACACTCCTGGACCAGCACCAGACACTCCTGGGCCAGCACCAGACACTCCTGGACCACCACAAGACACTCCTGGACCAGCACCAGACACTCCTGGACCAGCACCACACACTCCTGGACCAGCACCACACACTCCTGGACCAGCACCAGACACACCTGGACCACCACAACACTCCCCTGGCCCAGTATCAGGCACACCTAGACCACCACAAGATACACTTGGACCAGCACCAGACACTCCTGGACCAGCACCACACACTCCTGGACCAGCACCACACACTCCTGGACCAGCACCAGACACACCTGGACCAGCACTAGACACACCTGGACCACCACAACACTCCCCTGGCCCAGTATCAGGCACACCTAGACCACCACAAGATACACTTGGACCAGCACCAGACACTCCTGGACCAGCACCACACACTCCTGGACCAGCACCACACACTCCTGGACCAGCACCAGACACACCTGGACCAGCACTAGACACACCTGGACCACCACAACACTCCCCTGGCCCAGTATCAGGCACACCTAGACCACCACAAGATACACTTGGACCACCACAAGACACTCCTGGACCAGCACCAGACACTCCTGGACCAGCACCACACACTCCTGGACCAGCACCAGACACACCTGGACCAGCACTAGACACACCTGGACCACCACAACACTCCCCTGGCCCAGTATCAGGCACACCTAGACCACCACAAGATACACTTGGACCAGCACAAGACACTCCTGGACCACCACAAGACACTCCTGGACCACCACAAGACACTCCTGGACCAGCACCAGACACTCCTGGACCAGCACCACACACTCCTGGACCAGCACCGGATACTTCTGGACCAGCACTGGACACTTCTGGACCAGCACCAGACACTCCTGGACCAGCACCAGACACTCCTGGACCAGCACCGGACACTTCTGGACCAGCACCGGACACTCCTGGACCAGCACCAGACACTCCTGGACCAGCACCAGACACTCCTGGACCAGCACCAGACACACCTGGACCAGCACAAGACACTCCTGGACCACCACAAGACACTCCTGGACCACCACAAGACACTCCTGGACCACCACAAGACACTCCTGGACCAGCACCAGACTCTCCTGGACCAGCACCAGACACTCCTGGACCACCACAAGACACTCCTGGACCACCACAAGACACTCCTGGACCAGCACCACACACTCCTGGACCAGCACCACACACTCCTGGACCAGCACCGGACACTTCTGGACCAGCACCGGACACTTCTGGACCAGCACCAGACACTCCTGGACCAGCACCAGACACTCCTGGACCAGCACCGGACACTTCTGGACCAGCACCGGACACTCCTGGACCAGCACCAGACACTCCTGGACCAGCACCAGACACTCCTGGACCAGCACCAGACACACCTGGACCAGCACAAGACACTCCTGGACCACCACAAGACACTCCTGGACCACCACAAGACACTCCTGGACCACCACAAGACACTCCTGGACCAGCACCAGACTCTCCTGGACCAGCACCAGACACTCCTGGACCAGCACCAGACACTCCTGGACCAGCACCAGACACACCTGGACCAGCACCAGACACTCCTGGACCAGCACCAGACACACCTGGACCAGCACAAGACACTCCTGGACCACCACAAGACACTCCTGGACCACCACAAGACACTCCTGGACCACCACAAGACACTCCTGGACCAGCACCAGACTCTCCTGGACCAGCACCAGACTCTCCTGGACCAGCACCAGACACTCCTGGACCAGCACCAGACACACCTGGACCAGCACCAGACACTCCTGGACCATCACCAGACACTCCTGGACCATCACCAGACACTCCTGGACCAGCACCAGACTCTCCTGGACCAGCACCAGACACTCCTGGACCAGCACCAGACACTCCTGGACCATCACCAGACACTCCTGGACCATCACCAGACACTCCTGGACCATCACCAGACACTCCTGGACCAGCACCAGACTCTCCTGGACCAGCACCAGACACTCCTGGACCAGCACCAGACACTCCTGGACCAGCACCAGACACACCTGGACCAGCACCAGACACTCCTGGACCAGCACCAGACACTCCTGGACCAGCACCAGACACTCCTGGACCGGCACAACACACTCCTGGACCGGCACAACACACTCCTGGACCGGCACAACACACTCCTGGAGCAACAGTGTCGGAACACATCAAAGCTATATGTACATAAAAGGCCTAAGAAGTAGGTCCTTGGAGAAGTAGTGAGGGAGAGAGGGGGTGAGGGTGAGAGATAGTGAGGGAAAAAGGTAGTGAGGTAGGTAAGGGAGGCAGTCCGTCTGAGGTGTCTCTAAAGGGTTTGGGGCGGATGGGGAGAATGTTGTAGTGGGGGAGAAGTTAATGGGGAAGTTAACTTCTTAATGGTTCCCTGGATCATTCAGGCTATTGGTGCTCCCTCCACGCAGTCATGTATTGGAATTCGGTTGAGGAACTGCTCAAGTTTTCTCTCTGGTATTGAAAAGTCTCGGTACCCTTACACTTATTTGAGTTGACTCTCACCATACTCACTCCACCAGACGAGTCTGGACCATGGCCGGGCTCCGAGAGTAGTAAGACTCTCGGAACTCATCAAAGGTATATATCAAGGGGTGTTTTGAACCATGTGTCACCATTCTGGCTCTTATAATCAGTAATTTCAGTGTGTAGATTTAGAAAGAGTTGTTGGTAATATTGTCTGGGTATTGATTATGATGCATCTTTCTCGTCTGCACTGCCCATACTACAACCTGAGATATTTTAAGCATTTTTCATAGTTTAGGTGTAGGAATGGACACTCACAGTGAACGATCTCCGTGTATTGTTCAGTGCTGCAATGCTGGAGTGAACGATCTCCGTGTATTGTTCAGTGCTGCAATGCTGGAGTGAATGATCTCCGTGTATTGTTCAGTGCTGCAATGCTGGAGTGAACGATCTCCGTGTATTGTTCAGTGCTGCAATGCTGGAGTGAACGATCTCCGTGTATTGTTCAGTGCTGCAATGCTGGAGTGAACGATCTCCGTGTATTGTTCAGTGTTGCAATGCTGGAGTGAACGATCTCCGTGTATTGTTCAGTGCTGCAATGCTGGAGTGAACGATCTCCGTGTATTGTTCAGTGTTGCAATGCTGGAGTGAACGATCTCCGTGTATTGTTCAGTGCTGCAATGCTGGAGTGAACGATCTCCGTGTATTGTTCAGTGTTGCAATGCTGGAGTGAACGATCTCCGTGTATTGTTCAGTGCTGCAATGCTGGAGTGAACGATCTCCGTGTATTGTTCAGTGCTGCAATGCTGGAGTGAACGATCTCCGTGTATTGTTCAGTGTTGCAATGCTGGAGTGAACGATCTCCGTGTATTGTTCAGTGTTGCAATGCTGGAGTGAACGATCTCCGTGTATTGTTCAGTGCTGCAATGCTGGAGTGAACGATCTCCGTGTATTGTTCAGTGTTGCAATGCTGGAGTGAACGATCTCCGTGTATTGTTCAGTGCTGCAATGCTGGAGTGAACGATCTCCGTGTATTGTTCAGTGTTGCAATGCTGGAGTGAACGATCTCCGTGTATTGTTCAGTGTTGCAATGCTGGAGTGAACGATCTCCGTGTATTGTTCAGTGCTGCAATGCTGGAGTGAACGATCTCCGTGTATTGTTCAGTGGTGCAATGCTGGAGTGAACGATCTCCGTGTATTGTTCAGTGTTGCAATGCTGGAGTGAACGATCTCCGTGTATTGTTCAATGCTGCAATGCTGGAGTGAATGATCTCCGTGTATTGTTCAGTGCTGCAATGCTGGAGTGAATGATCTCCGTGTATTGTTCAGTGCTGCAATGCTGGAGTGAATGATCTCCGTGTATTGTTCAGTGTTGCAATGCTAGAGTGAACGATCTCCGTGTATTGTTCAGTGTTGCAATGCTGGAGTGAACGATCTCCGTGTATTGTTCAGTGCTGCAATACTGGAGTGAACGATCTCCGTGTATTGTTCAATGCTGCAATGCTGGAGTGAACGATCTCCGTGTATTGTTCAGTGTTGCAATGCTGGAGTGAATGATCTCCGTGTATTGTTCAGTGTTGCAATGCTGGAGTGAATGATCTCCGTGTATTGTTCAGTGTTGCAATGCTAGAGTGAACGATCTCCGTGTATTGTTCAGTGTTGCAATGCTGGAGTGAACGATCTCCGTGTATTGTTCAGTGTTGCAATGCTAGAGTGAACGATCTCCGTGTATTGTTCAGTGCTGCAATGCTGGAGTGAACGATCTCCGTGTATTGTTCAGTGCTGCAATGCTGGAGTGAACGATCTCCGTGTATTGTTCAGTGCTGCAATGCTGGAGTGAACGATCTCCGTGTATTGTTCAGTGCTGCAATGCTGGAGTAAATGATCTCCGTGTATTGTTCAGTGCTGCAATGCTGGAGTGAACGATCTCCGTGTATTGTTCAGTGTTGCAATGCTGGAGTGAACGATCTCCGTGTATTGTTCAGTGTTGCAATGCTGGAGTGAACGATCTCCGTGTATTGTTCAGTGTTGCAATGCTAGAGTGAACGATCTCCGTGTATTGTTCAGTGTTGCAATGCTGGAGTGAACGATCTCCGTGTATTGTTCAGTGTTGCAATGCTGGAGTGAACGATCTCCGTGTATTGTTCAGTGCTGCAATGCTGGAGTAAATGATCTCCGTGTATTGTTCAGTGCTGCAATGCTGGAGTGAACGATCTCCGTGTATTGTTCAGTGTTGCAATGCTGGAGTAAATGATCTCCGTGTATTGTTCAGTGCTGCAATGCTGGAGTGAACGATCTCCGTGTATTGTTCAGTGGTGCAATGCTGGAGTGAACGATCTCCGTGTATTGTTCAATGCTGCAATGCTGGAGTGAATGATCTCCGTGTATTGTTCAGTGCTGCAATGCTGGAGTGAATGATCTCCGTGTATTGTTCAGTGTTGCAATGCTAGAGTGAACGATCTCCGTGTATTGTTCAGTGCTGCAATGCTGGAGTGAACGATCTCCGTGTATTGTTCAGTGCTGCAATGCTGGAGTGAACGATCTCCGTGTATTGTTCAGTGCTGCAATGCTGGAGTGAACGATCTCCGTGTATTGTTCAGTGTTGCAATGCTGGAGTGAATGATCTCCGTGTATTGTTCAGTGCTGCAATGCTGGAGTGAATGATCTCCGTGTATTGTTCAGTGCTGCAATGCTGGAGTGAATGATCTCCGTGTATTGTTCAGTGTTGCAATGCTGGAGTGAACGATCTCCGTGTATTGTTCAGTGCTGCAATGCTGGAGTAAATGATCTCCGTGTATTGTTCAGTGCTGCAATGCTGGAGTGAACGATCTCCGTGTATTGTTCAGTGCTGCAATGCTGGAGTGAACGATCTCCGTGTATTGTTCAGTGGTGCAATGCTGGAGTGAACGATCTCCGTGTATTGTTCAGTGCTGCAATGCTGGAGTGAACGATCTCCGTGTATTGTTCAGTGCTGCAATGCTGGAGTGAACGATCTCCGTGTATTGTTCAGTGCTGCAATGCTGGAGTGAATGATCTCCGTGTATTGTTCAGTGCTGCAATGCTGGAGTGAACGATCTCCGTGTATTGTTCAGTGTTGCAATGCTGGAGTGAACGATCTCCGTGTATTGTTCAGTGCTGCAATGCTGGAGTGAACGATCTCCGTGTATTGTTCAGTGCTGCAATGCTGGAGTGAACGATCTCCGTGTATTGTTCAGTGCTGCAATGCTGGAGTGAACGATCTCCGTGTATTGTTCAGTGCTGCAATGCTGGAGTGAACGATCTCCGTGTATTGTTCAGTGTTGCAATGCTGGAGTGAACGATCTCCGTGTATTGTTCAGTGTTGCAATGCTGGAGTGAATGATCTCCGTGTATTGTTCAGTGCTGCAATGCTGGAGTGAACGATCTCCGTGTATTGTTCAGTGTTGCAATGCTGGAGTGAACGATCTCCGTGTATTGTTCAGTGCTGCAATGCTGGAGTGAACGATCTCCGTGTATTGTTCAGTGCTGCAATGCTGGAGTGAACGATCTCCGTGTATTGTTCAGTGCTGCAATGCTGGAGTGAACGATCTCCGTGTATTGTTCAGTGTTGCAATGCTGGAGTGAACGATCTCCGTGTATTGTTCAGTGTTGCAATGCTGGAGTGAATGATCTCCGTGTATTGTTCAGTGCTGCAATGCTGGAGTGAACGATCTCCGTGTATTGTTCAGTGTTGCAATGCTGGAGTGAACGATCTCCGTGTATTGTTCAGTGCTGCAATGCTGGAGTGAACGATCTCCGTGTATTGTTCAGTGCTGCAATGCTGGAGTGAACGATCTCCGTGTATTGTTCAGTGCTGCAATGCTGGAGTGAATGATCTCCGTGTATTGTTCAGTACTGCAATGCTGGAGTGAACGATCTCCGTGTATTGTTCAGTGTTGCAATGCTGGAGTGAATGATCTCCGTGTATTGTTCAGTGCTGCAATGCTGGAGTGAACGATCTCCGTGTATTGTTCAGTGTTGCAATGCTGGAGTGAACGATCTCCGTGTATTGTTCAGTGCTGCAATGCTGGAGTGAACGATCTCCGTGTATTGTTCAGTACTGCAATGCTGGAGTGAACGATCTCCGTGTATTGTTCAGTGTTGCAATGCTGGAGTGAATGATCTCCGTGTATTGTTCAGTGCTGCAATGCTGGAGTGAACGATCTCCGTGTATTGTTCAGTGCTGCAATGCTGGAGTGAACGATCTCCGTGTATTGTTCAGTGCTGCAATGCTGGAGTGAACGATCTCCGTGTATTGTTCAGTGCTGCAATGCTGGAGTGAACGATCTCCGTGTATTGTTCAGTGTTGCAATGCTGGAGTGAACGATCTCCGTGTATTGTTCAGTGTTGCAATGCTGGAGTGAATGATCTCCGTGTATTGTTCAGTGCTGCAATGCTGGAGTGAACGATCTCCGTGTATTGTTCAGTGTTGCAATGCTGGAGTGAACGATCTCCGTGTATTGTTCAGTGCTGCAATGCTGGAGTGAACGATCTCCGTGTATTGTTCAGTGCTGCAATGCTGGAGTGAACGATCTCCGTGTATTGTTCAGTGCTGCAATGCTGGAGTGAATGATCTCCGTGTATTGTTCAGTACTGCAATGCTGGAGTGAACGATCTCCGTGTATTGTTCAGTGTTGCAATGCTGGAGTGAATGATCTCCGTGTATTGTTCAGTGCTGCAATGCTGGAGTGAACGATCTCCGTGTATTGTTCAGTGTTGCAATGCTGGAGTGAACGATCTCCGTGTATTGTTCAGTGCTGCAATGCTGGAGTGAACGATCTCCGTGTATTGTTCAGTACTGCAATGCTGGAGTGAACGATCTCCGTGTATTGTTCAGTGTTGCAATGCTGGAGTGAATGATCTCCGTGTATTGTTCAGTGCTGCAATGCTGGAGTGAACGATCTCCGTGTATTGTTCAGTGCTGCAATGCTGGAGTGAACGATCTCCGTGTATTGTTCAGTGCTGCAATGCTGGAGTGAACGATCTCCGTGTATTGTTCAGTGCTGCAATGCTGGAGTGAACGATCTCCGTGTATTGTTCAGTGCTGCAATGCTGGAGTGAACGATCTCCGTGTATTGTTCAGTGTTGCAATGCTGGAGTGAACGATCTCCGTGTATTGTTCAGTGCTGCAATGCTGGAGTGAACGATCTCCGTGTATTGTTCAGTGCTGCAATGCTGGAGTGAACGATCTCCGTGTATTGTTCAGTGCTGCAATGCTGGAGTGAACGATCTCCGTGTATTGTTCAGTGCTGCAATGCTGGAGTGAACGATCTCCGTGTATTGTTCAGTGTTGCAATGCTGGAGTGAACGATCTCCGTGTATTGTTCAGTGTTGCAATGCTGGAGTGAACGATCTCCGTGTATTGTTCAGTGTTGCAATGCTGGAGTGAATGATCTCCGTGTATTGTTCAGTGTTGCAATGCTGGAGTGAACGATCTCCGTGTATTGTTCAGTGTTGCAATGCTGGAGTGAATGATCTCCGTGTATTGTTCAGTGTTGCAATGCTGGAGTGAATGATCTCCGTGTATTGTTCAGTGTTGCAATGCTAGAGTGAATGATCTCCGTGTATTGTTCAGTGCTGCAATGCTAGAGTGAATGATATCTGTACATTGTTCAGTGGTGCAGTGTTCCCAGCCATCATTGAGGCTGGTAAGACACATCAATATTGCAGCCTAGAGAGAACAAGGACATACAACACCATTAACCTGTCAACTCTTGTTTGATAAGTTCTTGTTATCCAACCTGTCATTTGTGGCAGTTGTGATAGCAGCACTCTTGTCATCCTGACGTAGCTGCATAACAGCTTAAAGGAGGACCACTGCAGCAGGCCTACTGGCCCATGCTAGGCAGGTCTTTCTCGAAGTCAACTCCACTAACCAAATATATTTGGCCAACACATTTTCACTGCTACTTATGGAATAAGCGTTGGTGACCCTATTTAAGCTTTGATAACCCTATTTAAGCTTTGATAACCCTAGTTAAGCGTTGTGTGTGTAACGGGAAGCGTCACAGGTGTGTCTTGGTGCTAATTGGTTAGGTAAGGGAGAGGTGCGTCACAAGGGGCTGCCACATCTACATTATGTAGGCGACGATGAATTATACAGTGAGCGATCAATGCTGGTCCACTCGTCACCACCACCACTGCCACCACCACTGCCACCACCACCACCACTGCTACCACCACTGCTACCACCACCACTGCTACCACCACCACTGCTACCACCACCACCACTGCTACCACCACTGCCACCACCACCACTGCTACCACCACTGCCACCACCACCACCACTGCCACCACCACCACTGCCACCACCACCACTGCCACCACCACCACTGCCACCACCACCACTGCCACCACCACCACTGCCACCACCACCACTGCCACCACCACCACTACTACCACTATCACCACTACCACCACCCACCCACTTACCCATGTTGTGTCAGTGGGTGTGGTGTAGGTGTTGTGGGTGGTGTGTGGGTGTGGTGTAGGCGATGTGGGTGGTGTGTGGGTGTAGGTGTTGTGTGGTGTCTGGTCGCGGTGTAGGTGTTGTGGGGTATTTGAGGGTGTAGAATAGGTCGCAGTAACGTAGGCGATGTAGATAGTATACCGTGGCTAAGCACCATTGGGTGTGAACAGTGAGTGGATGGGTGACAATGTGGAAGGCTGAAGATTGGCCCTTGACTGTAAGATTAAATTCTGGCCCTTGACTGTAAGGTTGAAGTCTGGCCCTTGACTGTAAGGTTGAAGTCTGGCCCTTGACTGTAAGGTTGAAGGTCTGGCCCTTGACTGTAAGGTTAAATTCTGGCCCTTGACTGTAAGGTTGAAGTCTGGCCCTTGACTGTAAGGATGAAGTCTGGCCCTTGACTGTAAGGATGAAGTCTGGCTCTTGACTGTAAGGTTGAAGTCTGGCCCTTGACTGTAAGGTTGAAGTCTGGCCCTTGACTGTAAGGTTGAAGTCTGGCTCTTGACTGTAAGGTTGAAGTCTGGCCCTTGACTGTAAGGTTGAAGTCTGGCCCTTGACTGTAAGGTTGAAGTCTGGCCCTTGACTGTAAGGTTGAAGTCTGGCCCTTGACTGTAAGGTTGAAGTCTGGCTCTTGACTGTAAGGTTGAAGTCTGGCCCTTGACTGTAAGGTTGAAGTCTGGCTCTTGACTGTAAGGTTGAAGTCTGGCCCTTGACTGTAAGGTTGAAGTCTGGCCCTTGACTGTAAGGTTGAAGTCTGGCCCTTGACTGTAAGGTTGAAGTCTGGCCCTTGACTGTAAGGTTGAAGTCTGGCCCTTGACTGTAAGGTTGAAGTCTGGCTCTTGACTGTAAGGTTGAAGTCTGGCCCTTGACTGTAAGGTTGAAGTCTGGCCCTTGACTGTAAGGTTGAAGTCTGGCTCTTGACTGTAAGGTTGAAGTCTGGCCCTTGACTGTAAGGTTGAAGTCTGGCTCTTGACTGTAAGGTTGAAGTCTGGCCCTTGACTGTAAGGTTGAAGTCTGGCTCTTGACTGTAAGGTTGAAGTCTGGCCCTTGACTGTAAGGTTGAAGTCTGGCCCTTGACTGTAAGGTTGAAGTCTGGCTCTTGACTGTAAGGTTGAAGTCTGGCCCTTGACTGTAAGGTTGAAGTCTGGCTCTTGGCCGTAAGACTGAAGATAAGCCAGGGTGGAGGTGGCGTCAAGTGTTTGAACCTGAGGGTGAAGAGGCTGATTACCTACTGCTTCCCCCTCCCCCAGGAAGCACAACCCTGGGGAGGCTGAGCAATTAGAGGTAAAGAGGAATGCTGGAAGAGGGGGAAAGGATTATCTGTGAGGGAGAGAAGGTGAAGGAGGGAGAAAGCGTGAGGGAGAAGGGTCGGGGGTGCGGTGGGTTGAGTGTCAGTGTTGAGAGTTGAAAGATGGGAAGGTATCTTAGTGTTGTGGGTCATAGTACAACCCATTTTCCAAATGACAGCATCCCATTGTTTACATATTCTTCTGTTGACCTGTGAATATCCGCGTCTCTTGTTGTAACTGTTGTTGTTGTGGTAGATATTGTATCTCTCTCTCTTTTGCTGTATTTGTTGTTGTGGCAGATATTGTATCTCTCTCTCTTTTGCTGTATTTGTTGTTGTGGCAGATATTGTAAATATTTGTTCTCGTGATATTCAGTTCAAATCACTCCTCTCACAATTGGCTTCTTCTTGTCAAGTTCCTCCTTGTCATCAAGTTCCTTTATCGTCAAGTTCCTTCAAGTTCCTCTTTTTACGTCCTCGTCTTCTGACGTTTTGATCGACGAATTGTACTTGACATTACCCATTCATTCTCTCAGCATAATATTAGAGGAATTACATCCTAGCATCCCCACGGGAGGGATGAGTCCTCAGCTTCCATCCTTGTCTTCCCCACGGGAGGGATGAGTCCTCAGCTTCCATCCTTGTCTTCCCCACGGGAGGGATGAGTCCTCAGCTTCCATCCTTGTCTTCCCCACGGGAGGGATGAGTCCTCAGCTTCCATCCTTGTCTTCCCCACGGGAGGGATGAGTCCTCAGCTTCCATCCTTGTCTTCCCCACGGGAGGGATGAGTCCTCAGCTTCCATCCTTGTCTTCTGCCTCCTGGTCCTCTTATTTTAATTTCAAATCCTCTTTGAGTTCTTACAATCATAAAATTATATTATTATTATATCAATGGTTGTGAAACATGGCCGGTGAATACCCTAGATTATGACTCTCTCTCTCTCTCTCTCTCTCTCTCTCTCTCTCTCTCTCTCTCTCTCTCTCTCTCTCTCTCTCTCTCTCTCTCTCTCTCTCTCTCTCTCTCTCTCTCTCTCTCTCTAGACACTCTGGACATAAAGTTCGGTCAAATTTCTTACCATTATCTTCCACTCATCCCTCTCTTGACCTCTTTCCTCCTCCTCCTCCCTTTCCTCCCCCTTTTATCTAATCCCTTTCTCTCTCTCTCTCTCTCTCTCTCTCTCTCGTATTTCTCATTGCTATCCTCTGAATTCGTCTCCCTCATTATCCTAATCTCTCGCCTCTTTCTCCTTATCTATCTCCCTCTTCCTTATATATATATATATATATATATATATATATATATATATATATATATATATATATATAATGTATGTCGTGCCGAATAGGCAGAACTTGCGATCTTGGCTTAAATAGCAACGCTCATCTTGCCATATAGGACAAGTGAAAATTTGTGTATGCAATAATTTCGCCAAAATCATTCTGAACCTAACGAAAAAAATATATTTCACTGTGTTTGTTTAGTATTAAATTATTGTAAACAAATCTAAAATATATTTAGTTGGGTTAGGTTAAAATAAATTGTTCTTGTTATAATAAGG
>NC_091298.1:60924077-60974077 GCF_038502225.1 Cherax quadricarinatus
ACCACAACGCTTCACAGCTTTGTGGTGGGTTTCCTTTAATATGAAAAAGGCACAGTACCGTGACTGAAACAATACACACATGTACACAAATGTAAATGGTCCAAATCGGACCGAAACGTCGTCGTAAGCTCCCCCTCTCCTATGTACAGGTTATTTGTGTAGAGTATGGGCTTTCTTGTGACTGGCTGGTTGAACACGGGGCCCCCGCTCGTTAAACTCTTACCACCTGGTTGGCTGGTCTGGAGGCATGTCTATATGGGTGTGTAACATACACTGAATAAAATCTAACATACTCTTAGCATACTATACCAGGCGACAGGTTTCCAGCTGTCCAGTTTTAGTGATTCTGTGTCCACTGTAGACTTGATTTCCTGTTCTTAGCCGGCAGGAGTGGAACCTGTGGACCCACTTGAAGGTTAATCATGTTTTGTGTTCAGAGATGCTCTTCTCCATACCATTGTAACATGTGGTTATTTGAGTTACTGTCGCCTTCCTGTCAGATGGAACCAGTCTGGCCATTCTGTGATCTCTGAGAGGTCAGAGGAGAGACTGTTGTACAGGATAGTCTCGGGAGATCAGTTTCTGAGACACTCGGATCACTCTGGCACCAGCAGTCATTCCACGGTCACTTAGATCACCATTCTGATGTTCACTCTGAACAACAGCTGAACATCTTGACCATGTCTGCATGATTTTTAGGCACTCAGGTGCTGCCACCTGATTGGCCGATTAGATATTTGCATTGACGCGGTGTACCTAATAAAGTGGCCACTGTGTGTGTGTGTGTGTGTGTGTGTGTGTGTGTGTGTGTGTGTGTGTACTCACCTACTTGAGGTTGCAGGGGTCAAGTTCAAGCTCCTGGCCCCGCCTCTTCACTGATCGCTACTAGGTCACTCTCCCTGAACCATGAGCTTTATCATACCTCTGCTTAAAGCTATGTATGGATTCTGCTTCCACTACATCGCTTCTCAAACTATTCCACTTCCTGACTACTCTGTGGCTGAAGAAATACTTCCTGACATCCCTGTGATTCATCTGTGTCTTCAACTTCCCACTGTGTCCCCTTGCTACTGTGTCCAGTCTCTGGAACATCCTGTCTTTGTCCACCTTGTCAATTCCTCTCAGTATTTTGTATGTCGTTATCATGTCCCCCCTATCTCTCCTGTCCTCCAGTGTCGTCAGGTTGATTTTCCTTAACCTCTCCTCGTAGGACATACCTCTTAGCTCTGGGACTAGTCTTGTTGCAAACCTTTGCACTTTCTCTAGTTTCTTTATGTGCTTGGCTAGGTGTGGGTTCCAAACTGGTGCCGCATACTCCAATATGGGCGTAACGTAGACGGTGTACAGGGTCCTGAACGATTCCTTATTAAGATGTCGGAATGCTGTTCTGAGGTTTGCTAGGCGCCCATATGCTGCAGCAGTTATTTGGTTGATGTGCGTTTCAGATGTGCCTGGTGTTATACTCACCCCAAGATCTTTTTCCTTGAGCGAGGTTTATAGTCTCTGGCCCCCTAGATTGTACTCCGTCTGTGGTCTTCTTTGCCCTTCCCCAATCTTCATGACTTCGCACTTGGTGGGGTTGAACTCCAGGAGCCAATTGCTGGATCAGGTCTGCAGCCTGTCCAGATCCCTTTGTAGTTCTGCCTGGTCTTCGATCGAATGAATTCTTCTCATCAACTTCATCTGCACACAGGGACACTTCGGAGTCTATTGCTTCCGTCATGTCGTTCACAAATACCAGAAACAGCACTGGTCCTAGGACTGACCCCTGTGGGACCCCGCTGGTCACAGGTGCCCACTCTGACACCTCGCCACGTACCATGACTCGCTGTTGTCTTCCTGACAAGTATTCCCTGATCCATTGTAGTGTCTTCCCTGTTATCCCTGCTTGGTCCTCCAGTTTTTGCACTAATCTCTTGTGTGGAACTGTGTCAAACGTCTTCTTGCAGTCCAAGAAAATGCAATCCACCCATCCCTCTTTCTCTCTTGTCTTACTGCTGTCACCATGTCATAGAACTCCAGTAGGTTTGTGACACAGGATTTCCCGTCCCTGAAACCATGTTGGCTGCTGTTGATGAGATCATGCCTTTCTAGGTGTTCCACCACTCTTCTGATAATCTCCATGACTTTGCATACTATACATGTCAGTGACACTGGTCTGTAGTTTGGTGCTTCATGCCTGTCTCCTTTTTTAAAGATTGGGACTACATTTGCTGTCTTCCATGCCTCAGGCAATCTCCTTCTTTCGATAGATGGATTGAATATTGTTGTTAGGGGTACACATAGCGCCTCTGCTCCTTCTCTCAGGACCCATGGAGAGATGTTATCTAACTCACTCAGAAGCCACTTCACTTCTTCCTCGGTTGTGTGTACTGTGTCCAGCACTTGCTGGTGTGCCCCACCTCTCCGACTTTCTGGAGCCCCTTCTGTCTCCTCTGTGAACACTTCTTTGAATCTCTTGTTGAGTTCCTCATATACTTTGCGGTCATTTCTTGTTGTCTCTCCTCCTTCCTTCCTTAGCCTGATTACCTGGTCCTTGACTGTTGTTTTCCTCCTGATGTGGCTGTATAACAGCTTCGGGTCAGATTTGGCTTTCGCTGCTATGTCGTTTTCATATTGTCTTTGGGCCTCCCTTCTTATCTGTGCATATTCATTTCTGGCTCTACGACTGCTCTCCTTATTCTCCTGGGTCCTTTGCCTTCTATATTTCTTCCATTCCCTAGCACACTTGGTTTTTGCCTCCCTGCACCTTTGGGTGAACCATGGGCTCATCCTGGCTTTTTCATTATTCCTGTTACCCTTGGGTACAAACCTCTCCTCAGCCTCCTTGCATATTGTTGCTACATATTCCATCATCTCATTAACTGGCTTCCCTGCCAGTTCTCTGTCCCACTGAACCCCGTTCAGGAAGTTCCTCGTGTGTGTGTGTACTCACCTAATTGTACTCACCTAATTGTGGTTGCAGGGGTCGAGACTCAGCTCCTGGCCCCGCCTCTTCACTGATCGCTACTGGATCCTCTCTCTCTCTACTTCCTGAGCTTTGTCATACCTCTTCTTAAAACTATGTATGGTTCCTGCCTCCACTACTTTGCTAGGCTATTCCACTTGCTGACAACTCTATGACTGAAGAAATACTTCCTAACGTCCCTGTGACTCGTCTGAGTCTTCAGCTTCCAGTTGTGACCCCTTGTCCCTGTGTCCCCTCTCTGGAACATCCTATCTCTGTCCACCTTGTCTATTCCCCGCAGTATCTTGTAAGTCGTTATCATGTCTCCCCTGACCCTTCTGTCCTCCAGTGTCGTCAGTCCGATTTCCCTTAACCTTTCCTCGTACGACATTCCCTTGAGCTCTGGGACTAGCCTTGTTGCAAACCTTTGTACTTTCTCTAACTTCTTGACGTGCTTGACCAGGTGTGGGTTCCAGACTGGTGCTGCATACTCCAGTATGGGCCTAACATACACAGTGTACAGTGTCTTGAACGATTCCTTATTAAGGTATCGGAACGCTATTCTCAGGTTTGCCAGGCGCCCGTATGTTGCAGCGGTTATTTGGTTGATGTGTGCCTCCGGTGATGTGCTCGGTGTTATGGTCATCCCAAGGTCTTTCTCCCTGAGTGAGGTCTGTAGTCTTTGTCCACCTAGCCTATACTCTGTCTGCGGTCTTCTTTGCCCCTCCCCAATCTTCATGACTTTGCATTTGGCTGGATTGAATTCGAGAAGCCAGTTACTGGACCACATGTCCAGCCTCTCCAGGTCTCTTTGCAGTCCTGCCTCATCCTCGTCCGTGTGTGTGTGTGTGTGTGTGTGTGTGTGTGTGTGTGTGTGTGTGCACTCGCCTAATTGTGGTTGCAGACGTCGATTCACAGCTCCTGGCCCTGCCTCTTCGTGTATGTGTGTTTGTGTATGTGTCTATATATAAGCAACTTAGACTGTAAAAATAGGTTATTTTATACTATTTTTTGCTTGTCTATTGATAGATATATTGCTGTAAATTAATATGGTAATCAGTTTTTAATTTAGCACAAAATTAATTAAGCAACAACATGATCTAACATTATTATATTTAATTAATATTAGCCTCATCCTACCCTTTAATATTATTGATTATTATTATTATCATTATTATTATCGTTATATTATTATTACCATTACTATTGTTATTACTATTATTATTACTATTGTTTTTACTGTTATTATTTTTAATATTGTTATTACTATTATTATTATTATTACTATTATTATTGTCGATAATATGCGCTAAACCTGTGTGGTATTTTACTTTCATATGTAAATGAAATGTTTTCCATACAAAATATTTTTCTGAAGTAGACTATTGCCACGTGTGTTTAAACTTAGTTTTAAATTAACGTAAAGGGACCAAGACTCTTCAGCACCTCTGTATATATAAGTGTAGAAGGTCCAAGACTCCTCAACACCTTTTCTTTTTATACGAGTGTAAGAGGACCAAGACTGTTCAACGCCTTCTCTTCATACATAAGGGGAATTAGCAACAGACTTCTGGGTGTCTTCGAGAAGCGACTTGATCAGTGGTAGGGACAAGTAGGTCAACCAGTGTTGGAATTACCTTAATGTCTAGTGGTAGGGAGAGGTAAGCCAGCCAGTGTTGGAATTAACCTGGAATCTCCAAATTCCAGGTTAATGGGATGCGTGAAGACTGGTGTTGACACACGGGTGGTAGCTGGTAGCATAACACTGGTGGTAGCATAACACTGGTGGTAGCATAACACTGGTGGTAGCATAGCACTGGTAGTAGCATAACACTGGTGGTAGCATAACACTGGTGGTAGCATAACACTGGTGGTAGCATAGCACTGGTAGTAGCATAACACTGGTGGTAGCATAACACTGGTGGTAGCATAACACTGGTAGTAGCATAACACTGGTGGTAGCATAACACTGGTAGTAGCATAACACTGGTAGTAGCATAACACTGGTGGTAGCATAACACTGGTGGTAGCATAACACTGGTGGTAGCATAACACTGGTAGTAGCATAACACTGGTAGTAGCATAACACTGGTGGTAGCATAACACTGGTGGTAGCATAACACTGGTAGTAGCATAACACTGGTAGTAGCATAACACTGGTGGTAGCATAACACTGGTGGTAGCATAACACTGGTAGTAGCATAACACTGGTGGTAGCATAACACTGGTAGTAGCATAACACTGGTGGTAGCATAACACTGGTGGTAGCATAACACTGGTGGTAGCATAACACTGGTAGTAGCATAACACTAAACGCTAAAGGAATAACAGGAAAAGTCGGTCGATGGATCTATAATTTCCTCACTAACAGAACACAGAGAGTAGTCGTCAACAGAGTAAAGTCCGAGGCAGCTACGGTGACAAGCTCTGTCCCACAAGGCACAGTACTAGCTCCCATCTTGTTCCTCATCCTCATATCCGACATAGACAAGGATGTCAGCCACAGCACCGTGTCTTCCTTTGCAGATGACACCCGAATCTGCATGACAGTGTCTTCCATTGCAGACACTGCAAGGCTCCAGGCGGACATCAACCAAATCTTTCAGTGGGCTGCAGAAAACAATATGAAGTTCAACGATGAGAAATTTCAATTACTCAGATATGGTAAACATGAGGAAATTAAATCTTCATCAGAGTACAAAACAAATTCTGGCCACAAAATAGAGCGAAACACCAACGTCAAAGACCTAGGAGTGATTATGTCGGAGGATCTCACCTTCAAGGACCATAACATTGTATCAATCGCGTCTGCTAGAAAAATGACAGGATGGATAATGAGAACCTTCAAAACTAGGGAGGCCAAGCCCATGATGACACTCTTCAGGTCACTTGTTCTATCTAGGCTGGAATATTGCTGCACTCTAACAGCACCTTTCAAGGCAGGTGAAATTGCCGACCTAGAAAATGTACAGAGAACTTTCACGGCGCGCATAACGGAGATAAAACACCTCAATTACTGGGAGCGCTTGAGGTTTCTAAACCTGTATTCCCTGGAACGCAGGAGGGAGAGATACATGATTATATACACCTGGAAAATCCTAGAGGGACTAGTACCAAACTTGCACACGAAAATCACTCACTACGAAAGCAAAAGACTTGGCAGACGATGCACCATCCCCCCAATGAAAAGCAGGGGTGTCACTAGCACGTTAAGAGACCATACAATAAGTGTCAGGGGCCCGAGACTGTTCAACTGCCTCCCAGCACACATAAGGGGGATTACCAACAGACCCCTGGCAGTCTTCAAGCTGGCACTGGACAAGCACCTAAAGACAGTTCCTGATCAGCCGGGCTGTGGCTCGTACGTTGGTTTGCGTGCAGCCAGCAGCAACAGCCTGGTTGATCAGGCGCTGATCCACCAGGAGGCCTGGTCACAGACCGGGCCGCGGGGGCGTTGACCCCCGAAACTCTCTCCAGGTAAACTCCAGGTAACACTGGTAGTAGCATAACACTGGTAGTAGCATAACACTGGTGGTAGCATAACACTGGTGGTAGCATAACACTGGTAGTAGCATAACACTGGTGGTAGCATAACACTGGTAGTAGCATAACACTGGTGGTAGCATAACACTGGTAGTAGCATAACACTGGTAGTAGCATAACACTGGTAGTAGCATAACACTGGTGGTAGCATAACACTGGTGGTAGCATAACACTGGTGGTAGCATAACACTGGTAGTAGCATAACACTGGTAGTAGCATAACACTGGTAGTAGCATAACACTGGTGGTAGCATAACACTGGTGGTAGCATAACACTGGTAGTAGCATAACACTGGTAGTAGCATAACACTGGTGGTAGTATAACACTGGTGGTAGCATAACACTGGTAGTAGCATAACACTGGTAGTAGCATAACACTGGTAGTAGCATAACACTGGTAGTAGCATAACACTGGTAGTAGCATAACACTGGTAGTAGCATAACACTGGTAGTAGCATAACACTGGTAGTAGCATAACACTGGTGGTAGCATAACACTGGTGGTAGCATAACACTGGTGGTAGCATAACACTGGTAGTAGCATAACACTGGTAGTAGCATAACACTGGTGGTAGCATAACACTGGTGGTAGCATAACACTGGTGGTAGCATAACACTGGTGGTAGCATAACACTGGTGGTAGCATAACACTGGTGGTAGCATAACACTGGTGGTAGCATAACACTGGTGGTAGCATAACACTGGTGGTAGCATAACACTGGTAGTAGCATAACACTGGTAGTAGCATAACACTGGTAGCATAACACTGGTGGTAGCATAACACTGGTGGTAGCATAACACTGGTAGTAGCATAACACTGGTAGTAGCATAACACTGGTGGTAGCATAACACTGGTAGTAGCATAACACTGGTAGTAGCATAACACTGGTGGTAGCATAACACTGGTGGTAGCATAACACTGGTAGTAGCATAACACTGGTGGTAGCATAACACTGGTGGTAGCATAACACTGGTGGTAGCATAACACTGGTAGTAGCATAACACTGGTAGTAGCATAACACTGGTGGTAGCATAACACTGGTAGTAGCATAACACTGGTAGTAGCATAACACTGGTAGTAGCATAACACTGGTAGTAGCATAACACTAGTGGTAGCATAACACTGGTGGTAGCATAACACTGGTAGTAGCATAACACTGTGGTGCGGTCGGTACAGGTGTATTCAGCTTACCATCACTGCTATAAGTACCAGAAATATGTACGTAAAGATTAACATTTTGCTCATTATGTCCCCTTAAAATACAGACTATACTAAGAGTGGCACTGGTGGTTAACTACTACTACCTTGGCACATCTTTTGTTGTGATAGGGAAGTGTGTTTGTGTATTATACACATGCTGGCTAGGGTCTTCTCTGTGATGTAACATTCTTGTCTGGTCTGACTCAGCTGCCAGACATTCTTGTCTGGTCTGACTCAGCTGCCAGACGTTCTTGTCTGGTCTGACTCAGCTGCCAGACATTCTTGTCTGGTCTGACTCAGCTGTCAGACATTCTTGTCTGGTCTGACTCAGCTGCCAGACATTCTTGTCTGGTCTGACTCAGCTGTCAGACATTCTTGTCTGGTCTGACTCAGCTGTCAGACATTCTTGTCTGGTCTGACTCAGCTGCCAGACATTCTTGTCTGGTCTGACTCAGCTGCCAGACGTTCTTGTCTGGTCTGACTCAGCTGCCAGACGTTCTTGTCTGGCCTGACTCAGCTGCCAGACATTCTTGTCTGGCCTGACTCAGCTGCCAGACATTCTTGTCTGGTCTGACTCAGCTGCCAGACATTCTTGTCTGGTCTGACTCAGCTGCCAGACATTCTTGTCTGGTCTGACTCAGCTGCCAGACATTCTTGTCTGGTCTGACTCAGCTGCCAGACATTCTTGTCTGGTCTGACTCAGCTGCCAGACATTCTTGTCTGGTCTGACTCAGCTACCAGACATTCTTGTCTGGTCTAACTCAGCTGCCAGACATTCTTGTCTGGTCTAACTCAGCTGCCAGACATTCTTGTCTGGTCTGACTCAGCTGCCAGACATTCTTGTCTGGTCTAACTCAGCTGCCAGACATTCTTGTCTGGTCTGACTCAGCTGCCAGACATTCTTGTCTGGTCTGACTCAGCTGCCAGACATTCTTGTCTGGTCTAACTCAGCTGCCAGACATTCTTGTCTGGTCTAACTCAGCTGCCAGACATTCTTGTCTGGTCTAACTCAGCTGCCAGACATTCTTGTCTGGTCTAACTCAGCTGCCAGACATTCTTGTCTGGTCTGGCTCAGCTGCTAGACATTCTTGTCTGGTCTGACTCAGCTGTCAGACATTCTTGTCTGGTGTTTTCCTAGCTAGAAGACAATATGCATGACCACTGACAGGAAAAATAGGGAGTCATGGAAACCTAACAAGGAATAACTCCCACGTCAGTGCGTGAGAGATATATATCATATGTCAGTGGTGTACAGTAACGACAATTTGATGTGAGACATTTGTGCAACACTTACGTGTGTTGAAGACTCTCATGCAGCACTTGTGTTTCTTTAAGACAAATTACTTTTCCCAATCGTTTGTTATTCTCCCCCTCCTCACTCTTCCCTCTCCCTTCTCAGTGTTCCTCACAACACTTTCCCCTCTCTACTTCCTCACTTGCCCCCTCTCCTTCCCCTTCCCCATTCCCCCTCCTTCCCCATTCTTCACTGTCGTGTTGACGTCTAGAAGGAAGAGTGTCACTTCCATCATAACAGACCTCTGACTTCACGGTGATGAAAAATATCCCTGTTGTTCCCCGTATGTCTGCCCCAGCTGCCCTAGTTTGTGTCTTTGAGCAGACTCGTGGCTAGTTTTGAGCAGACTCGTGGCTGGTTTTGAGCAGACGTGTGGCAGGTTTTGAGCAGACGTGTGGCTGGTTTTGAACAGACGTGTGGCTGGTTTTGAGCAGACGTGTGGCTGGTTTTGAGCAGACGTGTGGCTGACTTTGAGCAGACTCTTGGCTGGTTTTGAGCAGACATGTGGCTGGTTTTGAGCAGACGTGTGGCTGGTTTTGAGCAGACGTGTGGCTGGTTTTGAGCAGACGTGTGGCTGGTTTTGAGCAGACTCGTGGCTGGTTTTGAGCAGACTCGTGGCTGGTTTTGAGCAGACGTGTGGCTGGTTTTGAACAGACGTGTGGCTGGTTTTGAGCAGACGTGTGGCTGGTTTTGAGCAGACGTGTGGCTGACTTTGAGCAGACTCTTGGCTGGTTTTGAGCAGACATGTGGCTGGTTTTGAGCAGACGTGTGGCTGGTTTTGAGCAGACGTGTGGCTGGTTTTGAGCAGACGTGTGGCTGGTTTTGAGCAGACGTGTGGCTGGTTTTGAGCAGACGTGTGGCTGGTTTTGAGCTGACGTGTGGCTGGTTTTGAGCAGACGTGTGACTGGTTTTGAGCAGACGTGTGGCTGGTTTTGAGCAGACGTGTGGCTGGTTTTGAGCAGACGTGTGGCTGGTTTTGAGCAGACGTGTGGCTGGTTTTGAGCTGACGTGTGGCTGGTTTTGAGCAGACGTGTGGCTGGCTTTGAGCCACCAGTATAGTTCTACTGTTGTAACTACAAACACTGAAGACAGGGAGACTACCAACACTGCTCTACTATCATGAACCACACACGCACACACGAACTATCGTGGATGTGAGGGCTTCACTAACGAACCTCAGGAAGGGGAGAAGTTAGTAAAATGCTTCTTTATAAGCGGGAGGACCAAGAAGACATCTTGAGGGGCAATGTTGCTCATGTAACAGGCCAGTCACGTACTGTTGCAAGCAGAGTTCTGTTGCTCAGGAGGGTGAAGACTTGTCTTAACTCTCCTGGATGGTGGGTGTGGTTGTTCGTGTGGTTGCCGAGGGGAGCAGCAGCCTGGTTGACCAGGAAAGATGGTCGTAGGTCATAGGACACAGGGTGGAAATGGCACGAAAAGTGGACGCAGGTGGGATGTTTAGGAAGTTTTTTGGCATATATATTTGTAGTCTCTCTCATTTTTCAACACTTCTGAGGAGATATTGAAAATTACGACACAAGAACATTGTGTATGTTGTGATGTAATGTAAACAGTGAAAGTAATGGATGCGCAACACGCATGGCGTGACCCCTGGCTTGTGTTACCACCCTGGCTTGTGAGACTGGCTTGTGTGACCCCCCTGGCTTGTGTGACCACCCTGGCTTGTGTGACCCCCCTGGCTTGTGTGACCCCCCTGGCTTGTGTTACCACCCTGGCTTGTGAGACTGGCTTGTGTGACCCCCCTGGCTTGTGTGACTCTGGCTTGCGTGAACCCCTGGCTTGTCACCCTCGCTTGTGTGACCCCTGGCTTGTGTCAACATGGCTTAGCACTCACATCGGCCTGCCAGGCTGTGGGCCTGCTGGTGGTGTCTTAGGTTTGAAGCCGCATCTTGCACCTTATAAGACAACACGAACCCAAAGCCAGGATCACACAGGCCTAAAGCCAGGATCACACAGGCCTAAAACCAAGATGACACAAGCTGTTAACCACATCAACCATTAACAAGCCAGACTCTCACACGCTGTAAGCGCTCACATTATTAGTTGTACCGCCGCTACTGTTAGCCACATAACTCACTCAGTGTAGCCTTGCTAATCATCCACTACGGCAATATTTAAGTCATTTTCCACTAATTATCCCAGTTAATTAACAAGCAGTTCGCCATTTTTATTCGCCTGGAATTATTTTATATTTTTGCCATCCTGGCTGGAGACGGAGGATCGAAACTCAACCACTGTTTATACTGGAGGGTTGAGCCTCAACCACTGTTTGTACTGGAGGATTGAACCTCAACACTGCTTGTACTGGAGGATCGAACCTCAGCCACTGCTTGTACTGGAGAATCGAACCTCAACCACTGCTTGTACTGGAGGCTCGAACCTCAGCACTGCTTGTACTGGAGGCTGAAGCTTCCCCAGTGCTTATACAGTAGTCTGCATATTAACTGGGACAGTGATGAAATAAGACAGTTGAAAGTTAATATTTATTTGAAGAATATCGGTCAATGATAAGACAGATAATTGATTTAATGAAAGATACGATTACCCTTTGCTTTTATGAACATTGCTACACACTGCGGCATAGAATCGACCACTGTCGAACACATTTTGGTAAGTTCTTCGTTGTGGTACCAGGTCCTAGCAGCAATTAACTTCTCCACAGTTTGGTTATTGTACATAGATTCTCAGTTGGGTTGAGGTCAGGAGACTTTCCAGGCCAGTTTGTAATGCTTAGCCCACTCTCTTCGAAGAATGTCAGCATTTTTCTGGAGGTGTGGCATAAAGCCACACCTCCTAATGGAGAAGATGCCTTCTCCATCAGGAAAGTCTCTGTCCACAATGTGTAGCAAATGAGTTGCCAGGATTGTCTTGTATTTGTCACTGTTCATCGTTCCCTCAACAATGACATGCCGTCCAGGTCCTTTAGCAGTAAAACCACCCATCTTAGGTGGGTGTGTTTTGGCGCTTGTTGAATGTGTCCATTCCAGAGATTCACCTTTGCTCCGTCTCACTACCACTGACGTGTACCCATCCATCTGTCGTCTATTCCTTATGATCGAGTGCCCACCCCAGCCGAGTTTTCTTTCTTAGCCGCAGTCAGTAATTGTTTCTATACCAGGCTTCTGTCAGTTCTGCCAACTTCAAGGAGCCTTTGTCGAACAGTTGAAGAATCAGCATTTACGCCAACTGAAGCCAAATCTCTGTAGATCTTTGCTGATTTTCTTGGGATCCTACACACTATTTCTTACGATAGACTTGTCATCGTGAGGTGTTGTGTTTTCTTTCACATCTTCATCGATACAGCGTTCCATAATCACCAGTGTCGTCAGCTCTCTTTGGAATCTGACCAACAGTTGACTTTGCTGGTCTCAAATTTTTGGCGATTTGTCTGATACTCAAATCAGCATGTTTTTTAAGAGCTACAACACTTGCACGCTTCTTAGGTGTAACATCTATCATGAATTTCAGCAGTAATCACGAATTGAAGGTAAGAATTTGGCGAAATCACATTCACGGAGCACACTTGCAGGAATAGGTTTACTGAACAACAGCTGTTGTAGCATTGACGAGAGTCGCAGCACCACAGCTGGATGGTTGCTAGAAGTCGGTAGCAAACCCTTCTGAAAAGAAAAGAATCCAAACTACTTTAAGCCGGAGACTAAGACATATTGCGAAATAATCACAAAACTTAGTCCTCTCCCAATTTGCACACTACTGTGCATAGTTCAGTAGGTTTAAAACTTATCTGCTACACCAGGGCCATTGAAGAATCTTTGTGTTTCATTGTTTCCTCAAGAAATATATCAGTGTTGCTCTCTCACCAGTTAAGTTGCTTATGATTGTGTGTGTTGTAGTGATTGTTTTCTAGTGAACTGTATTTATTCTGGTGATTGTGTGTATTGTAGTGAAAAATTTGGCGTAGCTATGGACACCTCTCTCATATAGAGGCTTCTGTTGTCTGATGAATCAGCCCTTAATGAACGTCGCTGATTGGCTAGTCCTCCTTTTCAATTACCATTGAAGCGCACTGATTGACCAATCACGACGAAGGGTTGACCACTATGTAATGTTCTCCCATTGGTTCATTTATGCCGCCCCGTTGGTGCTCCTTGTTTACTGATTGGCTATTCTGAGTGGTAGACGTTGGGCTTGCTGATTGGCCAGTGAGAGAGAAAGAGAGGAAAGTAGATGAGAGTCAAGATTAAGTTAGAGTAGAGAAAGGATAGTAGAGGGATGGAGGTTTGTGGTGGAAGGATGGCGTGTGAGGAGGAAGGATGGCGTGTGAGGAGGAAGGATGGCGTGTGAGGAGGAAGGATGGTGTGTGAGGAGGAAGGATGGTGTGTGAGGAGGAAGGATGGCGTGTGAGGAGGAAGGATGGCGTGTGAGGAGGAAGGATGGCGTGTGAGGAGGAAGGATGGCGTGTGAGGAGGAAGGATGGCGTGTGAGGAGGAAGGATGGCGTGTGAGGAGGAAGGATGGCGTGTGAGGAGGAAGGATGGCGTGTGAGGAGGAAGGATGGCGTGTGAGGAGGAAGGATGGCGTGTGAGGAGGAAGGATGGCGTGTGAGGAGGAAGGATGGCGTGTGAGGAGGAAGGATGGTGTGTGAGGAGGAAGGATGGCGTGTGAGGAGGAAGGATGGTGTGTGAGGAGGAAGGATGGCGTGTGAGGAGGATGGTGTGTGAGGAGGAAGGATGGTGTGTGAGGAAGGATGGTGTGTGAGGAGGAAGGATGGCGTGTGAGGAGGAAGGATGGTGTGTGAGGAGGAAGGATGGCGTGTGAGGAGGAAGGATGGTGTGTGAGGAGGAAGGATGGCGTGTGAGGAGGAAGGATGGTGTGTGAGGAGGAAGGATGGCGTGTGAGGAGGAAGGATGGTGTGTGAGGAGGAAGGATGGTGTGTGAGGAGGAAGGATGGCGTGTGAGGAAGGATGGTGTGTGAGGAGGAAGGATGGCGTGTGAGGAGGAAGGATGGTGTGTGAGGAGGAAGGATGGCGTGTGAGGAGGAAGGATGGCGTGTGAGGAGGAAGGATGGCGTGTGAGGAGGAAGGATGGCGTGTGAGGAGGAAGGATGGTGTGTGAGGAGGAAGGATGGTGTGTGAGGAAGGATGGTGTGTGAGGAGGAAGGATGGCGTGTGAGGAGGAAGGATGGTGTGTGAGGAGGAAGGATGGCGTGTGAGGAGGAAGGATGGCGTGTGAGGAGGAAGGATGGCGTGTGAGGAGGAAGGATGGCGTGTGAGGAGGAAGGATGGCGTGTGAGGAGGAAGGATGGTGTGTGAGGAGGAAGGATGGCGTGTGAGGAAGGATGGCGTGTGAGGAAGGATGGTGTGTGAGGAGGAAGGATGGCGTGTGAGGAAGGATGGTGTGTGAGGAGGAAGGATGGCGTGTGAGGAGGAAGGATGGTGTGTGAGGAGGAAGGATGACGTGTGAGAAGGAAGGATGGCGTGTGAGGAGGAAGGATGGCGTGTGAGGAGGAAGGATGGCGTGTGAGGAGGAAGGATGGCGTGTGAGGAGGAAGGATGGCGTGTGAGGAGGAAGGATGGCGTGTGAGGAGGAAGGATGGCGTGTGAGGAGGAAGGATGGCGTGTGAGGAGGAAGGATGGCGTGTGAGGAGGGATACATGAGTACACCTTTAATGTTCTGGAATACCTTACTGATGGAGGTGGTGAGAGGGAGGGATAGTGAAGGTGAGTGAGGGTGAGAGGGAGGGATAGTGAAGGTGAGTGAGGGTGAGAGGGAGAGATAGTGAAGGTGAGTGAAGGTGAGAGGGAGAGATAGTGAAGGTGAGTGAGGGTGAGAGGGAGGGATAGTGAGGGTGAGAGGGAGGGATAGTGAAGGTGAGGGAGGGTGAGAGGGATAGTGAAGGTGAGGGAGGGTGAGAGGGATAGTGAAGGTGAGAGGGAAGGATAGTGAGGGTGAGTGAGGGTGAGAGGGAGGGATAGTGAAGGTGAGTGAGGGTGAGAGGGAGGGATAGTGAAGGTGAGTGAGGGTGAGAGGGAGAGATAGTGAAGGTGAGTGAAGGTGAGAGGGAGAGATAGTGAAGGTGAGTGAGGGTGAGAGGGAGGGATAGTGAAGGTGAGAGGGAGAGATAGTGAAGGTGAGTGAGGGTGAGAGGGAGAGATAGTGAAGGTGAGTGAGGGTGAGAGGGAGGGATAGTGAAGGTGAGTGAGGGTGAGAGGGAGAGATAGTGAAGGTGAGTGAGGGTGAGAGGGAGGGATAGTGAGGGTGAGAGGGAGGGATAGTGAAGGTGAGGGAGGGTGAGAGGGATAGTGAAGGTGAGGGAGGGTGAGAGGGATAGTGAAGGTGAGAGGGAAGGATAGTGAGGGTGAGGGGGATAGTGAAGGTGAGGGTGAGGGGGATAGTGAAGGTGAGAGAGGGTGAGGGATAGTGAAGGTGAGTGAGGGGTGAGAGGGAGGGATATTGAAGGTGAGTGAGGGTGAGAGGGAGGGATAGTGAAGGTGAGGGAGGGTGAGAGGGATAGTGAAGGTGAGAGGGAGGGATAGTGAAGGTGAGGGTGAGGGGGATAGTGAAGGTGAGAGAGGGTGAGAGGGATAGTGAAGGTGAGTGAGGGGTGAGAGGGAGGGATAGTGAAGGTGAGTGAGGGTGAGAGGGAGGGATAGTGAAGGTGAGGGAGGGTGAGAGGGATAGTGAAGGTGAGTGAGGGTGAGAGTGAGGGATAGTGAGGGTGAGAGGGAGGGATAGTGAGGGTGAGAGGGAGGGATAGTGAAGGTGAGGGAGGGTGAGAGGGATAGTGAAGGTGAGAGGGAGGGATAGTGAAGGTGAGTGAGGGTGAGAGAGAGGGATAGTGAAGGTGAGGGAGGGTGAGAGGGATAGTGAAGGTGAGGGAGGGTGAGAGGATAGTGAAGGTGAGAGGGAGGGATAGTGAGGGTGAGGGGGATAGTGAAGGTGAGGGTGAGGGGGATAGTGAAGGTGAGAGAGGGTGAGAGGGATAGTGAAGGTGAGTGAGGGGTGAGAGGGAGGGATAGTGAAGGTGAGTGAGGGTGAGAGGGAGGGATAGTGAAGGTGAGAGGGAGGGATAGTGAAGGTGAGTGAGGGTGAGAGGGAGGGATAGTGAAGGTGAGGGAGGGTGAGAGGGAGGAATAATGAAGGTGAGGGAGGGTGAGAGGGATAGTGAAGGTGAGTGAGGGTGAGAGGGAGGGATAGTGAAGGTGAGTGAGGGTGAGAGGGAGGGATAGTGAAGGTGAGAGGGAGGGATAGTGAAGGTGAGTGAGGGTGAGAGGGAGGGATGCGACCCACACCAGTCTACTAACACCCAGGTACGTATTTTAGTGTTAGGTGAACACTGGACAGCAGGTGTCCTAACGAAACACGTCCTAATATGTCCACCCGTACCGGGGATCGAACCACGAACCTCAGTGTGTGAGGCGAGTGCGCTAACAACTGAGCTACGGGATAAGGTGTAACTAACATATACACACAAAATTTCAATGATAAGCGTTACTTCTCTGTGTCTTTGTCTATTGCCTTGGTACGTGTACGTGGACACGTGTGTACGTACTCACCTAATTGTGGGTTGCAGGGCTCGAGTCATAGCTCCTGGTACCGCCTCTTCCCCGTGTGCGTGTAAGCAGGAACCAGGTGAGACTTGACAACAACGTGTAAGATACTCAGAGGTTTGATGAGAGAGCCAACAGGGACAAACTGTTCTAAATGAGAAGCACAGAGGCAAGACGACACAGTCGGTAGTTAAGATGAACCACACGGAACTTACACAGTAATGCTTTAACAAGGTCGTAAACAAGTGAACGACCTTTAACAAGGTCGTAAACAAGTGAATGACCTTTAAGGTCGTAAACAAGTGAATGACCTTTAACAAGGTTGTAAACAAGTGAATGACCTTTAAGGTCGTAAACAAGTGAATGACCTTTAAGGTCGTAAACAAGTGAATGACCTTTAACAAGGTCGTAAACAAGTGAATGACCTTTAACAAGGTCGTAAACAAGTGAATGACCTTTAAGGTCGTAAACAAGTGAATGACCTTTAACAAGGTCGTAAACAAGTGAATGACCTTTAAGGTCGTAAACAAGTGAATGACCTTTAACAAGGTCGTAAACAAGTGAATGACCTTTAAGAAGGTCGTAAACAAGTGAATGACCTTTAAGAAGGTCGTAAACAAGTGAATGACCTTTAAGAAGGTCGTAAACAAGTGAATGACCTTTTAGATGGTGGTAAACAAGTGCGATGACCTTTTAGATGGTGGTAAACTAGTGCGATGACCTTTTAGATGGTGGTAAACTAGTGCGATGACCTTTTAGATGGTGGTAAACTAGTGCGATGACCTTTTAGATGGTGGTAAACTAGTGCGATGACCTTTTAGATGGTGGTAAACTAGTGCGATGACCTTTTAGATGGTGGTAAACTAGTGCGATGACCTTTTAGATGGTGGTAAACAAGTGAATGACCTTTTAGATGGTCGTAAACAAGTGCGATGACCTTTTAGATGGTGGTAAACTAGTGCGATGACCTTTTAGAAGGTGGTAAACAAGTGAATGACCTTTTAGGAGGTGGTAATTCCGACAAACACGATATGAAGTTTCAAGACTAGGTATGACAGGATCCAGTACCCCAGGAACCATTTCATGCTTACCGTTCTTATTTTCTCGAGGTTGAGAGTCGGGACCAGGAGCTGAGTCTCGACCTCTCCCCGCAAGGAGGACAACTAAGTGAGCACACACAGGCTACAAGCAACACCCTCGGGTTTAGTTAATAAATTAGTCTACTAGCTATGTAAATGTTGACAAGCCTGGGTTGGTGTGTTGCTGGTGTGTTGCTGGAGTGTTGCTGGAATGTATTACTTGTATTGTTAGCTCTACATGCATGTAATACACTAATTATGGTGCCGGTATTGTCTTAGTGTTGTGTGTATATTGTCTGGTGTGCGTGTGTAGGTGGGTAACATGTGCGTGTGTGTGTAGGTGTGTAGCATGTGCGTGTGTAGGTGGGTAGCATGTGCGTGTGTGTAGGTGTGTAGTGTGTGTAGGTGTGTAGCATGTGCGTGTGTAGGTGGGTAGCATGTTAGTTGTGTGTGTAGGTGGGTAGCATGTGCGTGTGTGTAGGTGGGTAGCATGTGCGTGTGTAGGTGGGTAGCATGTTAGTTGTGTGTGTAGGTGGGTAGCATGTGCGTGTGTAGGTGGGTAGCATGTTAGTTGTGTGTGTAGGTGGGTAGCATGTGCGTGTGTAGGTGGGTAGCATGTTAGTTGTGTGTGTGTGTGTAGGTGGGTAGCATGTGTTTGTGTGTAGGTGGGTAGCATTGTCTGTGTAGGTGGGTAGTACATACCTATTTGTGGTTGCAGGGATCGAATCGCAGCTCCTGGCCCCGCCTCTTCGCTGGTTGCTATTAGGTCCACTCTGTTCCATGAGCGTTATCATACCTCTTATTAAAGCTAAGTATATGTCCTGCCTTCACTACATCACCCTCCAGATTGTCCCACTTCCTGACAACTCTAAGGCTGAAGAAATACTTCCAGACATCTCTCTCATCTATGCCTTTAGCTTTTTACAGGCAAAACGCTTCGTCAATAAAGATACATAGTGTTACACATGTGTCTTATGTATGAAACTGTGTTATGTATACAGATTCAAGCACATGAATATTCTTCACCAAACAACTACACTCGTGTACATGCAATTCACAGGTTTATGCAGTCTCTAACAACGTTGATTTTGTAACTGTTGATGGGTTTTGTAGGTTGTACAGCCTGGGGAAGAGGGGGGTACTGGGTGACACATGCTGGGGTGGGTGGGAACGGGGGTACTGGGTGACACATGCTGGGGTGGGTGGGAACGGGGGTACTGGGTGACACATCCTGGGGTGGGTGGAGGGAGGGATACTGGGTTGTGATGTAGATCCACTGAGGTCACAATTTGACCTCACCAGCCAGTGTAAATTGTCACAGTCCTTGCCTTGGCAGAGAAGAATCCTGGCGCCGGTCGTCTCAGGTCTTAACATATGTGGTGTACGCCTCATGGGGGAGGGGGAGGTAACCCCAAAACCTGGAGCTTAGGGGGTGCTTGAAGAACCATATACGCTCAAGGAAACAACTAGAGAGAAGAGAATATAGCGGAGCTCTAGTCTGTAAACTTTGGACAGCAGGTGTTTTAAGGAAACGCGTCCTGATGTTTCCACCCGTACCAGGAATCGAACCATGAACCTCAGTGTGTGAGCTGATTGAGCTAATAACCGAGCTATGGCCGATTTTTTTTTTCCAACTTTTCGATTTCGCTCATAAATCAAGAATACTTCATCCAGTAGGCTTCCAATTTTCAGTGCTTATGTACGGTAACTAGGAGCAAATTCTTGGCACAGTTGGCATGTTGACGTGCACCGTGGCCGCAGTTACTGAAGCTTTTCCAGCATCCTGATTACTTGTGAGTGTAAATAAGCGAATTTAACGTTAATGTTGTCATGTAGTTTAGAATATTGGTGTTGTGGGTCTGTTTAAATCTCAGACTCCCTCAGTGTCCTAATTTACCATTTTTATTGAAGAAATCAATGAAACTCGTGTTTGGAAATATGGAAAAGATACCAGCGAAAATAGGATATAAAACCTGAGCTTTTTAATGTGCTTACACACACACACACACACACACACACACACACACACACACACACACACACACATCCTCTGAAGATGTGTGTGAGCACATGAAAGCGCTCAGGTTTTATTTCCCATTAAGACTGCGGTATTTTTTTGTAGCCATTTTTATTGATATTTCGTTATCAGTTGCTGTGTTGTAACTTGTAAAAACCTTCTTCGGATTCCCACCAAAAGTTTCAGCTGTGGTGTAGTTACCTACGTCATTATTTACGTAAAAGGGGATCACCGCAGCACATCTGTCTAGTTTGATACCAGTGAAAATAACGACGTTTTACGAGACGCTTAAAGATTTTTTGTAAGCAAGTTGATCTGTAAATGATTCAGTGTCCTATTTCACTGAAATGTAGACTTTTATTTTTTTTTTTCGTTTTCTTTTGCAGTGGTCGTTCATGATTTTTTTCGCAGTGGCAGAAGCAGCTCACCTGGGATTTTCCAGCAGTTTTGCTATGTCGTTCAGCTTTTTTTTTAAGCTCTATCTGGGTGTAAAAATGTTGGTTTACTCTATTGCAAACTCTGGCTTAGAGGGAGGGAGAGAGAGAGAGAGAGGTATCTTGACCCAGTGGGTGGTGGCAGGTGGTCTCCCCCAGGTTATCCTCACCAGCTGTGGCGCCCATCACTAAGTTGAACAAGTGGCCACGCCCATCTTTACTGTTATTGTCCTCTTGTAGGCGTGCGGGCGCACGCACACACCACTGCCTCAGTCCTTCCCCCCCCCCCTCTCTCTCTCTCTCGCTCTCTCCTCACATTGCTTTATCACTTCCAGTCACCCGTGTTTACTCTTGACATTAATGGGCTGTATGGGTCTGGTTTAGGGGTAGTGGTCTAGTCTCTTTAGGACTTGGTCTGGCCAGTAGGACTCTAGTCTGGTCTGGGGGTAATGATCTGGTCAGTAGGACGGTGCTCTCATCTCTGAGGATGGTTATCTGGTCTGGCCTTTAGAAGCGGTGGTCTGGTTACAGGAGTAGTGTTTTGGTTGCTGGAGGCGGTGGTCTAGTTACAGGAGTATTGTTCTGGTTGCTGGAAGTGGTAGTCTGGTTACAGGAGTAGTGTTCTGGTTGCTGGAGGAGGTGGTGGTCTAGTTACAGGAGTAGTGTTCTGGTCGCTGGAGGAGGTGGTGGTCTGGTTACAGGAGTAGTGTTCTGGTTGCTGGAGACGGTCTAGTTACAATAGTGTTCTGGTTGCTGGAGGAGGTGGTGGTCTAGTTACAGGAGTAGTGTTCTGGTTGCTGGAGGAGGTGGTGGTCTGGTTACAGGAGTAGTGTTCTGGTTGCTGGAGGAGGTGGTGGTCTGGTTACAGGAGTAGTGTTCTGGTTGCTGGAGGAGGTGGTGGTCTGGTTACAGGAGTAGTGTTCTGGTCGCTGGAGGAGGTGGTGGTCTAGTTACAGGAGTAGTGTTCTGGTTGCTGGAGGAGGTGGTGGTCTGGTTACAGGAGTAGTGTTCTGGTTGCTGGAGGAGGTGGTGGTCTGGTTACAGGAGTAGTGTTTTGGTTGCTGGAGGAGGTGGTGGTCTGGTTACAGGAGTAGTGTTCTGGTCGCTGGAGGAGGTGGTGGTCTGGTTACAGGAGTAGTGTTCTGGTTGCTGGAGGAGGTGGTGGTCTGGTTACAGGAGTAGTGTTCTGGTTGCTGGAGGAGGTGGTGGTGGTCTGGTTACAGGAGTAGTGTTCTGGTTGCTGGAGGAGGTGGTGGTCTGGTTACAGGAGTAGTGTTCTGGTTGCTGGAGGAGGTGGTGGTCTGGTTACAGGAGTAGTGTTCTGGTTGCTGGAGGAGGTGGTGGTCTGGTTACAGGAGTAGTGTTCTGGTTGCTGGAGGAGGTGGTGGTCTGGTTACAGGAGTAGTGTTCTGGTTGCTGGAGGAGGTGGTGGTCTGGTTACAGGAGTAGTGTTCTGGTTGCTGGAGGAGGTGGTGGTCTGGTTACAGGAGTAGTGTTCTGGTTGCTGGAGGAGGTGGTGGTGGTCTGGTTACAGGAGTAGTGTTCTGGTTGCTGGAGGAGGTGGTGGTCTAGTTACAGGAGTAGTGTTCTGGTTGCTGGAGGAGGTGGTCTGGTTACAGGAGTAGTGTTCTGGTTGCTGGAGGAGGTGGTGGTCTAGTTACAGGAGCAGTGTTCTGGTTGCTGGAGGAGGTGGTCTGGTTACAGGAGTAGTGTTCTGGTTGCTGGAGGAGGTGGTGGTGGTCTGGTTACAGGAGTAGTGTTCTGGTTGCTGGAGGAGGTGGTGGTCTAGTTACAGGAGCAGTGTTCTGGTTGCTGGAGGAGGTGGTCTGGTTACAGGAGTAGTGTTCTGGTTGCTGGAGGAGGTGGTGGTGGTCTGGTTATAGGAGTAGTGTTCTGGTTGCTGGAGGTGGTGGTCTGGTTACAGGAGTAGTGTTCTGGTTGCTGGAGGAGGTGGTGATCTAGTTACAGGAGTAGTGTTCTGGTTGCTGGAGGTGGTGGAGTGGTCTAGTTACTGGACATTCTCTTGTACGTAGACTGGTCGACTGGTCTTAAAACTTCACATAGGAAGGTGGTCTAAAATATGACCGGAACACCAGATGTGTTCCAGAGACAGTAAGGAACTTGCTTTGAAGTTACCTCCTTGCTGGAACGGCTCCAAGAACACTAAGAATATTATTCCAGGATGTAGACAAAGTGAGGTGTCTAGTCACTGGAAGTGTGCTTGGAAGACTGAGAATGTTCCCAAGACTGAGAGAAGGCTTGGTTGGAGTAGGCTTGTTCCTGGACCGCTGGGGGATACCCCAGGGAATAAGAGTTAGGAGCCTGGCTGGAGTTGGCTTGTCTCTTGAAAGTTGGGGGATGCTCTCTGAATTAAGAGTTAAGAGCCTAGCTGGATTTTGCTGGTGCCTGGAACGCAAGGGGAATTTTTCAGGGACTAGGGAGTGCTTGACTGAAGTGGGCTGGTCCATGGAACGCAGGGAAAATGCTTCAGGGACTACACGTAAGGAACCTGGCTGGGCTCTGAAGCAGTGGGAATGTTCCAGGGACTGCAGATAAGGATTTGTCTCGTTGCTGGAACGTGATGCAGCGTTCCAGGGATTAGGAATGAAAACTAGGCTAGTTTCTGGAACGCTGGTAGTTTTCCAGGACCTTAATAATAAAGGCTTGGCTGGCTTGAGCTTGTTCCTGGAAGCTTGGAGGATCTTCCTAGTGACTCAGTATGAAACACTTTTCTGATATGAAGTGATTCCTGGAACATTGGGGGAATGTTCCAGGGACTAGGAATAGGGATTTTCCTAGCATGGGTTGCCAGAACATTGGAAAATACTCCAGGAAGTAGAGATTAGGATTTTCCTGGAGTAGGTTAGTTCCAGGAACGTTTTGGAATATTCCAGGAACCAGGAATATGCATTTTCCTAGCCTGGATTGATTCTCGGAGCGTTGAAAAACGTTCCAGGGACAAGGAATACGTATTAGCCTGGGTTGGTTGCTGGAACTCTAGGGAAGGGGGGTGTTCCAGGGACCGAGAATAAGGAGCCTGGCTGGAGGTGGACGCTGTAATATCCGCAGTTTTTAGATAATTTTGCCGGCCGCATTTTTAACTCGGGGTAATCTGGCGTCCACTTTTCTGTCACCGTTTTTCTCCCCTGTTAATGGTTGCGTAGTCTGATGAGGTGATGGTGGTGGTGCTGGTAGTGTAGTGGTGGTGATAATGTGGTGTTGGTAGTGTAATGGTGGTGATGTGGTGTTGGTAGTGTAGTGGTGGTGATGATGTGGTGTTGGTAATGTAGTGGTGGTGATAATGTGGTGTTGGTAGTGTAGTGGTGGTGCTGGCAGTGTGGTTGTGGTAGTAGTGTGGTGTCTGTTGTGGTGGTAGTGTAGTAGTGGTGATGACCTGGGAAACAGCCTCGTAATTAATAATAATAATAATAACAGTAATAATAATAATAATTATAATTATAATAATAATAATACAGTATACAACAGGTGGTAGTGACCGGGGGGGGGTAAATATCCTCGTAATTTCCACACAATATGAATGGACTTTTCCCCCCGTCTAGGCCGTATATTCCTCGCCAAAATGGAATTCGCCAACTCCCGCCAAAATGATTTTCACAATCTTGGCTCCAAAATTCGTTTTACAAACTTGTCGATATATATATATTTTTTTCTTCATCTTGGGAAAACTGACTCTGAGTGGGTCTCAAAAGTTCACACGCCAAAATTGGTTCCCCTTAGTTTTCTACCCTCAAAAAAAATACTTTTCAAAAATTTCCCTTTAAATTACCTTTAAAATATATTATATATATATATATATATATATATATATATATATATATATATATATAATATATATATATATATATATAATGTCGTGCCGAATAGGCAGAACTTGCGATCTTGGCTTAAATAGCAACGCTCATCTTGCCATATAGGACAAGTGAAAATTTGTGTATGCAATAATTTCGCCAAAATCATTCTGAACCTAACGAAAAAAATATATTTCACTGTCTTTGTTTAGTATTAAATTATTGTAAGCAAATCTAAAATATATTTAGTTGTGTTAGGCTAAAATAAATTGTTCTTGTTATAATAAGGTTAGGTAAGTTTTCTAAGATACTTTTGGTGCAAAATTAAAAATTTTTACATTATCATTAATGAAAAAATATATATCTTTAAAAGTATAAGAGAAAATTTTGGAAAGGACTTAATTTTAAATGAGTTCTTGCTAATTGACCAGTTTTACATATTCGGCACGACATATATATATATATATATATATATATATATATATATATATATATATATATATATATATATATATATATATATATATATATATATGTTTTACATTTTTGCTGTGTTATATTGGTTTACTGTGACGATAACTTGGTGATCATTTTAGTCGTCAGTGTCATGTTCACCAGTTATCATATTCCTGGATCACCTTCACGCTGTCTGGCCTCTTCCTTTCCCACGAAATGTGTTAATTTTCGTGTGTATTGTGAGGAGGCTTGCTTGCTGAGTGTGTGTGTGTGTGTGTGTGTGTGTGTGTGTGTGTGTGTGTGTAGGTGGGTAGTATTATGTGTGTGTGTGTGTAGGTGGGTAGTATTATGTGTGTGTGTGTGTGTAGGTGGGTAGTATTATGTGTGTGTGTGTGTAGGTGGGTAGTATTATGTGTGTGTGTGTGTGTAGGTGGGTAGTATTATGTGTGTGTGTGTAGGTGGGTAATATTATGTGTGTGTGTAGGTGGGTAGTATTATGTGTGTGTGTAGGTGGGTAGTATTATGTGTGTGTGTAGGTGGGTAGTATTATGAGTGTGTGTAGGTGGGTAGTATTATGTGTGTGTGTAGGTGGGTAGTATTATGTGTGTGTGTGTGTAGGTGGGTAGTATTATGTGTGTGTGTAGGTGGGTAGTATTATGTGTGTGTGTAGGTGGGTAGTATTATGTGTGTGTGTGTGTGTAGGTGGGTAGTATTATGTGTGTGTGTGTGTGTAGGTGGGTAGTATTATGTGTGTGTGTAGGTGGGTAGTATTATGTGTGTGTGTAGGTGGGTAGTATTATGTGTGTGTGTAGGTGGGTAGTATTATGTGTGTGTGTAGGTGGGTAGTATTATGTGTGTGTGTAGGTGGGTAGTATTATGTGTGTGTGTGTAGGTGGGTAGTATTATGTGTGTGTGTAGGTGGGTAGTATTATGTGTGTGTGTAGGTGGGTAGTATTATGTGTGTGTGTAGGTGGGTAGTATTATGTGTGTGTGTGTGTGTAGGTGGGTAGTATGTGTGTGTGTGTAGTATATATATATATGTGTGTGTGTGTGTGTGTGTGTGTAGGTGGGTAGTATTGTGGGTGTGTGTAGGTGGGTAGTATTGTGGGTGTGTGTAGGTGGGTAGTATTGTGTGTGTGTGTGTAGGTGGGTAGTATTGTGTGTGTGTGTGTAGGTGGGTAGTAAAAGTGTGTGAAAGCTTGCTGGCGTTTTAACTCGGCCAGTTAATGTTCTTTCCTAACATCAGCATTGTTTTATATCCACAGGTACGATGGGATGCAGGTACATGCTAATTGGCTGACGGGATGGTTAATTGGCTAGCTGGCTGGCTTCCTGACTAGCTGACTGACTGGCTGGTTGGCTGGCAGATAGGAAACTACAGTCTCTCACATATTCGGAAAGGTGAGAGTAGTAACGTTGCTGAGGCTTTTGAGAACTATTTCCAGCGCTGTGTGTATATCTCCTGCATTCTCTGTATGAGAAGTATTTCCAGGCTGTGTATATCTCTTGTATTCTTTGTATGAGAAGTATTTCCAGGGCTGTGTATATCTCTTGTATTCTTTGTATGAGAAGTATTTCCAGGCTGTGTATATCTCTTGTATTCTTTGTATGAGAAGTATTTCCAGGGCTGTGTATATCTCCTGCATTCTCTGTATGAGAAGTATTTCCAGGCTGTGTATATCTCCTGCATTCTCTGTATGAGAAGTATTTCCAGGGCTGTGTATATCTCCTGCATTCTCTGTATGAGAAGTATTTCCAGGCTGTGTATATCTCCTGTATTCTCTGTATGAGAAGTATTTCCAGGGCTGTGTATATCTCCTGCATTCTCTGTATGAGAAGTATTTCCAGGGCTGTGTATATCTCCTGTATTATTATTTTTAAATCCTTTGTCTTACAAAATTTTATTTTTTATTTTTCCCATATGTGAGCCAATAACCATTTCTTGTTTTTCTGTTGCTTTTTCCCTTTCTCCTCTTCCCTCCCTTTCTCTCTCTCTCTCTCTCTCTCTCTCTCTCTCTCTCTCTCTCTCTCTCTCTCTCTCTCTCTCTCTCTCTCTCTCTCTCTCTCTCTCTCTCTCTCTCTCTCTCTCTCTCTTCATTATAGGCCACTTCTAACTAGGTTATATAATTACCCACAACAAGAGTTATAAAATCCTCTCCACCTCTATTGCATTAGAGAAAATTTTTTTCCTCTATTGCTTTGGTAATAATATATATATATATATATATATATATATATATATATATATATATATATATATATATATATATATATATATATATATATATATGTGTGTGTGTGTGTGTGTGTGTGTATATATATGAAATCATCAGCAGTAATGAAACCACCTTCCCTCAACTCACTCGGTTTGTGGAGTTGAATCCCACACTGCTTGTGACTGCTGTTGACGACTTTGTGAAGCAGCTTTGAGCCGGTCCACTTAACTGTTTGCTGTTAAGGTGCAGCAGTAGTGTCTTGCCCTCCCAGTGCTCCTCCACCACCACTGGTCAGCAATGGAATCATTTTTATCTCTGTATTGATTGAGCGTGCTGCCGGTGATGGTGCTCTGGGCTCAGCTTCACATACGTTCAGATGAAAGATTAATCCTGGAGGTTCTGGCCATGCTACGAACGGCTCCAGAGACAATCTAAAGCACTATCCCTGAGGTAATGATCTTTAACGTGTCATCTATCGGAGTCACTTGTTTAGTGACGAGTATCGTAACAGCCTCCATGTAGTTCAAGGTACTGTGCAATAGTTTATTATCATACATAAGTGTTAGGAGACCATGACTGTTCATGAGTCTCCTATCATAAGTGTCAGGAGACCAAGAATATATAACTAACAACAACAAGAACCTCTTGGTAGGTCCCTTGGGCACCAAGCTCCCAGCACCAGTAGTTGCAGCAGTCACAGCTTGAAGGATCAACTTTCAAAGCTACCCTGAAGCTTACTCTGTGCCTAACTCCGCCAGTTGTCTAACTCTGCCCTCACGCTCTCCAACCTTCCGCTCCTCTGACATTTTTTTTTTTGTTTTTGTTATTTGTCATTTGAGTGTCTTGTTTTCCGTCGAGCAGGATCTCTTCTGGTGATCCAGGAAGTTGAGATCATTGTGTTCCGTCAACCAGGATCTCTTCTGGTGATCCAGGAAGTTGAGATCATTGTGTTCCGTCGAGCAGGATCTCTTCTGGTGATCCAGGAAGTTGAGATCATTGTGTTCCGTCAACCAGGATCTCTTCTGGTGATCCAGGAAGTTGAGATCATTGTGTTCCGTCAACCAGGATCTCTTCTGGTGATCCAGGAAGTTGAGATCATTGTGTTGCGTCGACCAGGATCTCTTCTGGTGATCCAGGAAGTTGAGATCATTGTGTTCCGTCAACCAGGATCTCTTCTGGTGATCCAGGAAGTTGAGATCATTGTGTTGCGTCAACCAGGATCTCTTCTGGTGATCCAGGAAGTTGAGATCATTGTGTTCCGTCAACCAGGATCTCTTCTGGTGATCCAGGAAGTTGAGATCTTTGTGTTGCGTCGACGAGGATCTCTTCTGGTGATCCAGGAAGTTGAGATCATTGTGTTGCGTCGACCAGGATCTCTTCTGATGATCCAGGAAGTTGAGATCATTGTGTTCCGTCGACCAGGATCTCTTCTGGTGATCCAGGAAGTTGATATCATTGTGTTCCGTCGACCAGGATCTCTTCTGGTGATCCAGGAAGTTGAGATCATTGTGTTCCGTCAACCAGGATCTCTTCTGGTGATCCAGGAAGTTGAGATCTTTGTGTTGCGTCGACGAGGATCTCTTCTGGTGATCCAGGAAGTTGAGATCATTGTGTTGCGTCGACCAGGATCTCTTCTGATGATCCAGGAAGTTGAGATCATTGTGTTCCGTCGACCAGGATCTCTTCTGGTGATCCAGGAAGTTGAGATCATTGTGTTGCGTCGACCAGGATCTCTTCTGATGATCCAGGAAGTTGAGATCATTGTGTTCCGTCGACCAGGATCTCTTCTGGTGATCCAGGAAGTTGAGATCATTGTGTTCCGTCGACCAGGATCTCTTCTGGTGATCCAGGAAGTTGAGATCTTTGTGTTGCGTCGACGAGGATCTCTTCTGGTGATCCAGGAAGTTGAGATCATTGTGTTGCGTCGACCAGGATCTCTTCTGATGATCCAGGAAGTTGAGATCATTGAGTTGCGTCGACCAGGATCTCTTCTGGTGATCCAGGAAGTTGAGATCATTGTGTTGCGTCGACCAGGATCTCTTCTGGTGATCCAGGAAGTTGAGATCATTGTGTTGCGTCGACCAGGATCTCTTCTGGTGATCCAGGAAGTTGAGATCATTGTGTTGCGTCGACCAGGATCTCTTCTGGTGATCCAGGAAGTTGAGATTATCTTGAAATTGGATCATGTGTGTTGCAGTGTTCCACGCACGGTGTTGTTCACTTTGTGGAAGCTGTCTTGTTTAGTACTTGTTTTGCATGTTTCTCCAGCGTGTTGTTTTTAACGTTGAGTCGTTTGTACAGTGTGTGTGTGTGTTGCAGTGTGTGTTGCAGTGTGTGGGTGTGTTGCAGTGTGTGTTGCAGTGTGTGGGTGTGTTGCAGTGTGTGTGTTGCAGTGTGTGGGTGTGTTGCAGTGTGTGTTGCAGTGTGTGGGTGTGTTGCAGTGTGTGGGTGTGTTGCAGTGTGTGGGTGTGTTGCAGTGTGTGTGTTGCAGTGTGTGGGTGTGTTGCAGTGTGTGGGTGTGTTGCAGTGTGTGGGTGTGTTGCAGTGTGTGGGTGTGTTGCAGTGTGTGTGTTGCAGTGTGTGGGTGTGTTGCAGTGTGTGGGTGTGTTGCAGTGGGTGTGTTGCAGAGTGTGGTTGTGTTGCAGTGTGTGGGTGTGTTGCAGTGTGTGGGTGTGTTGCAGTGGGTGTGTTGCAGAGTGTGGGTGTGTTGCAGTGTGTGGGTGTGTTGCAGTGTGTGGGTGTGTTGCAGTGGGTGTGTTGCAGAGTGTGGGTGTGTTGCAGTGTGTGGGTGTGTTGCAGTGTGTGGGTGTGTTGCAGTGTGTGGGTGTGTTGCAGTGGGTGTATTGCAGAGTGTGGGTGTGTTGCAGTGTGTGGGTGTGTTGCAGTGTGTGGGTGTGTTGCAGTGTGTGGGTGTGTTGCAGTGTGTGTTGCAGTGTGTGGGTGTGTTGCAGTGTGTGGGTGTGTTGCAGTGGGTGTGTTGCAGAGTGTGGGTGTGTTGCAGAAAGTGTGTTGCAGAGTGTGGGTGTGTTGCAGTGTGTGGGTGTGTTGCAGAATGTGGGTGTGTTGCAGAGTGTGGATGTGTTGCAGAGTGTGGGTGTTGCAGAGTGTGGGTGTGTTGCAGTGTGTGGGTGTGTTGCAGAGTGTGGGTGTGTTGCAGAGTCCGGGTGTGTTGCAGAATGTGGGCGTGTTGAAGAATGTGTTGCAGAGTGTGGGTGTGTTGCAGAATGTGGGTGTTGCAGAGTGTGGGTGTGTTGCAGAGTGTGGGTGTGTTGCAGAGTGTGGGTGTGTTGCAGAGTGTGGGTGTGTTGCAGAGTGTGGTGTGTTGAAGTGTGTGGGTGTGTTGCAGTGTGTGGGTGTGTTGCAGTGTGTGTGTTGCAGTGTGTGGGTGTGTTGCAGTGTGTGGGTGTGTTGCAGTGGGTGTGTTGCAGAGTGTGGGTGTGTTGCAGTGTGTGGGTGTGTTGCAGTGTGTGGGTGTGTTGCAGTGGGTGTGTTGCAGAGTGTGGGTGTGTTGCAGTGTGTGGGTGTGTTGCAGTGTGTGGGTGTGTTGCAGTGTGTGGGTGTGTTGCAGTGTGTGGGTGTGTTGCAGTGGGTGTGTTGCAGTGTGGGTGTGTTGCAGTGTGTGGGTGTGTTGCAGTGTGTGGGTGTGTTGCAGTGTGTGGGTGTGTTGCAGTGGGTGTATTGCAGAGTGTGGGTGTGTTGCAGTGTGTGGGTGTGTTGCAGTGTGTGTTGCAGTGTGTGGGTGTGTTGCAGTGTGTGGGTGTGTTGCAGTGTGTGGGTGTGTTGCAGTGTGTGGGTGTGTTGCAGTGGGTGTGTTGCAGAGTGTGGGTGTGTTGCAGAAAGTGTGTTGCAGAGTGTGGGTGTGTTGCAGTGTGTGGGTGTGTTGCAGAGTGTGGGTGTGTTGCAGAGTGTGGATGTGTTGCAGAGTGTGGGTGTTGCAGAGTGTGGGTGTGTTGCAGTGTGTGGGTGTGTTGCAGAGTGTGGGTGTGTTGCAGAGTCCGGGTGTGTTGCAGAATGTGGGCGTGTTGAAGAATGTGTTGCAGAGTGTGGGTGTGTTGCAGAATGTGGGTGTGTTGCAGAGTGTGGGTGTGTTGCAGAGTGTGGGTGTGTTGCAGAGTGTGGGTGTGTTGCAGAGTGTGGGTGTGTTGCAGAGTGTGGTGTGTTGCAGTGTGTGGGTGTGTTGCAGTGTGGGTGTGTTGCAGAGTGTGGATGTGTTGCAGTGTGTGGATGTGTTGCAGTATGTGGGTGTGTTGCAGAGTGTGGGTGTGTTGCAGAGTGTGGGTGTGTTGCAGTGTGGGTGTGTTGCAGAGTGTAGGTGTGTTGCAGAGTGTGGGTGTGTTGCAGAGTGTGGGTGTGTTGCAGAGTGTGGGTGTGTTGCAGCATGTGTGTTGCAGAGTGTGGGTGTGTTGCAGTGTGTGGGTGTGTTGCAGAGTGTGGATGTGTTGCAGTGTGTGGATGTGTTGCAGAATTGTGTGTTGCAGAGTGTGGGTGTGTTGCAGAATGTGTTGCAGAGTGTGGGTGTGTTGTAGAGTGTGGGTGTGTTTCAGAGTGCGGGTGTGTTGCAGAGTGCGGGTGTGTTGCAGAGTGCGGGTGTGTTGCAGAGTGCGGGTGTGTTGCAGAGTGCGGGTGTGTTGCAGAGTGCGGGTGTGTTGCAGAATGTGGTTGTGTTGCAGAGTGCGGGTGTGTTGCAGAGTGTGGGTGTGTTGCAGTGTGTGGGTGTATTGCAGAGTTGTATTGCAGTGTGTTGCAGAGGGGGTGTATTGCAGAATGTGGGTGTGTTGCAGACGGGGTGTATTGCAGTGTGTGGGTGTATTGCAGAGTGTAGGTGTGTTGCAGAGTGTGGGTGTACTGCAATGTGGTTGTGTTGCAGTGTATGGGTGTACTGCAGTGTGCGGGTGTGTTGCAGAGAGTGGCTGTTGCAGTGTTGCAGAGTGGCTGTTGCAGTGTTGCAGAGAGTGGCTGTTGCAGTGTTGCCCTAAATGGCTAAACTTCTCCGCCATTTCTTGGGCAATTTGTTTGTTTTCTTGTTTACAAGATGGTCTAAAAAATACTTCTGACCTGACCATTTAAAGGCAGTTTACAGCCTTTAAATTCTCTCTTGTTCCTGCCACTTTTCCCTCTCTACTGCCTTTATCACCTCTCTTCCTTACCCCCTCACACTCTCCTTGCCCCTCACACTCTCCCTGCCCCTTACACTCTCCCTGCCCCTTACACTCTCCCTGCCGTTCACACTCTCCCTGCCCCTCACACTCTCCCTGCCCCTCACACTCTCCCTGCCCCTTACACTCTCCCTGCCCCTTACACTCTCCCTGCCGTTCACACTCTCCCTGCCCCTTACACTCTCCCTGCTCCTCACACTCTCCCTGCCCCTCACACTCTCCCTGCCCCTCACACTCTCCCTGCCCCTTACACTCTCCCTGTCCCTTACACTCTCCCTGCCCCTTACACTCTCCCTGCCCCTTACACTCTCCCTGCCCCTTACACTCTCCCTGCCGCTCACACTCTCCCTGCCCCTCACACTCTCCCTGCCCCTTACACTCTCCCTGCCCCTCACACTCTCCCTGCCCCTCACACTCTCCCTGCTCCTCACACTCTCCCTGCCCCTCACACTCTCCCTGCCCCTCACACTCTCCCTGTCCCTTACACTCTCCCTGTCCCTTACACTCTCCCTGCCCCTCACACTCTCCCTGTCCCTTACACTCTCCCTGTCCCTTACACTCTCCCTGCCGCTCACACTCTCCCTGCCCCTTACACTCTCCCTGCCCCTCACACTCTCCCTGCCCCTCACACTCCCTGCTCCTCACACTCTCCCTGCCCCTCACACTCTCCCTGCTCCTCACACTCTCCCTGCCCCTCACACTCTCCCTGACCCTCACACTCTACCTGCCCCTCACTCTCTCCCTGCCCCTCACACTCTACCTGCCCCTCACTCTCTCCCTGCCCCTCACTCTCTCCCTGCTCCTCACACTCTCCCTGCCCCTCACATTCTGCCCCTCACACTCTCCCTGTCCCTCACACTCTCCCTGCCAGTCACACTCTCCCTGCTCCTCACACTCTCCCTGCCCCTCACACTCTACCTGCCCCTCACACTCTCCCTGCCCCTCACACTCTACCTGCCCCTCACACTCTCCCTGCCCCTTACACTCTCCCTGTCTCCTTCACACTCTCCCTGCCCCTCAAATTATACCTGCCACATCACGCTCTCCCTGCCCCTCACACTCTCCCTGCCCCTCACACTCTGCCCCTCACACACTCCCTATCCCTTACACTCTCCCTGCCTCCTTCACACTCTCCCTGCCCCTCAAACTATACCTGCCACGTCACTCTCTCCCAGCCCCTCATACTCCCTGCCCTTCACACTCCCTGTCCCCCACCCTATCCCCCTGTCTCACCCTGCTCCTCACACTCTCCCTGCCCCTCATTCACGCAACCCCTCACACCGTGACCCCTCACTCTCTCTCTGCCCCTCACACCCTCCCCCCTCTCACCCTGCCCCCTCAATTCTTGCCCCCTCACTCTCCCTGCCCTTCACCCTGCCCCTCACTCACCCTGCTCCTCACCCTGCTCTTTACCCCGCCCTTCACCCTGCCCCTCCCCCTGTCCAGCACTTACCCTGCCCCTCACTCTTCCTGCCCCTCACTCTTCCTGCCTCTCACTCTTCCTGCCTCTCACTCAACCTACCCTTCACTCTACCCCTCTTCCTGCCCCTCACCCTTTTACTCATCCTTCCCCTCACTCACCCTTCCCCTCACTCACCCTTCCCCTTACTCATCAATTCTCTCACCCACCCTTCCTCTAACTCAACCTTCCCCTCAACGTTCCCTTCACTCAACCTTCTCCTCACTCAACCTTCCCCTCGCTCAACCTTCCCCTCACTCAACCTTCCCCTCACTCAACCTTCCCCTCACTCAACCTTCCCCTCACTCAACCTTCCCCTCACTCAACCTTCCCCTCACCCTTCCCTTCACTCGACCTACCCCACACTCAACCTTCTCCTCACTCAACCTTCTCACTCAACCTTCCCCTCACTCAACCTTCCCCTCACTCAACCTTCCCCTCGCCCTTCCCTTCACTCGACCTTCCCCTCACTCAACCTTCCCCTCACTCCACCTTTCCCTCAACCTTCCCCTCACTCAACCTTCCCCTCAACCTTCCCCTCAACCTTCCCCTCACTCAACCTTCCCCTCAACTTTCCCTTCACTCAACCTTCCCCTCACTCAACCTTCCCCTCACTCAACCTTCCCCTCACTCAACCTTCCCTTCACTCGACCTTCCCCTCACTCACCCTTCCCCTCACTCAACCTTCCCCTCACTCAACCTTCCCCTCACTCAACCTTCCCCTCACTCAACCTTCCCCTCTCAACCTTCCCCTCACTCAACCTTCCCCTCACTCAACCTTCCCCTCACTCAACCTTCCCCTCAACCTTCCCCTCACTCAACCTTCCCCTCACCCTTCCCTTCACTCAACCTTCCCTTCACTCAACCTTCCCCTCACTCAACCTTCCCCTCACTCAACCTTCCCTTCACTCGTCCTCCTCACTCACCCTTCCCCTCACTCACCCTTCCCCTCACTCACCCTTCCCCTCATTCAACCTTCCCCTCACTCAACCTTCCCCTCACTCAACCTTCCCCTCACTCAACCTTCCCCTCACTCAACCTTCCCCTCACTCACCCTTCCCCTCACTCAACCTTCCCCTCACTCAACCTTCCCCTCACTCCACCTTTCCCTCAACCTTCCCCTCACTCAACCTTCCCCTCAACCTTCCCCTCACTCAACCTTCCCCTCAACTTTCCCTTCGCTCAACCTTCCCCTCACTCAACCTTCCCCTCACTCAACCTTCCCTTCACTCGACCTTCCCCTCACTCACCCTTCCCCTCACTCAACCTTCCCCTCATTCAACCTTCCCCTCAACCTTCCCCTCACTCAACCTTCCCCTTACTCAACTTTCCCCTCACTCAACCTTCCCCTCACTGAACCTTCCCCTCACTCAACCTTCCCCTCAATCAACCTTCCCCTCAATCAACCTTCCCCTCACTCAACTTTCCCCTCACTCAACCTTCCCCTCACTCAACCTTCCCCTCACTCAACTTTTCAATCACTCAACCTTCCCCTCACTCAACCTTCCCCTCACTCAACTTTCCTTTCACTCAACCTTCCCCTCAACCTTCCCCTCACTCAACCTTCCCTTCACTCGTCCTCCTCACTCACCCTTCCCCTCATTCAACCTTACCCTCATTCAACCTTCCCCTCACTCAACCTTCCCCTCACTCAACCTTCCCCTCACTCAACCTTCCCCTCACTCCACCTTCCCCTCACTCAACCGTCCCGTCACTCAACCTTCCCCTCACTCAACCTTCCCCTCACTCAACCTTCCCTTCACTCAACCTTCCCCTCACTCAACCTTCCCCTCAACCTTCCCCTCACTCAACCTTCCCCTCACTCAACCTTCCCCTCACCCTTCCCTTCACTCAACCTCCCCTTCACTCAACCTTCCCCTCACCCTTCCCTTCACTCAACCTTCCCCTCACTCAACCTTTCCTTCACTCGACCTTCCCCTCACTCAACCTTCCCCTCATTCAACCTTCCCCTCATTCAACCTTCCCCTCATTCAACCTTCCCCTCACTCAACCTTCCCCTCACTCAACCTTCCCCTTACTCAACTTTCCCCTCACTCAGCCTTCCCCTCACTCAACCTTCCCCTCACTCAACCTTCCCCTCACTCAACCTTCCCCTCAATCAACCTTCCCCTCAACCTTCCTCTCACCCTTCCCTTCAATCAACCTTCCCTTCACTCAACCTTCCCCTCACTCAACCTTCCCCTCACTCAACCTTCCCTTCACTCGTCCTTCCCCTCACTCACCCTTCCCCTCACTCACCCTTCCCCTCACTCACCCTTCCCCTCATTCAACCTTCCCCTCACTCAACCTTCCCCTCACTCAACCTTCCCCTCACTCAACCTTCCCCTCAACCTTCCCCTCACTCAACCTTCCCCTCACCCTTCCCTTCACTCAACCTTCCCCTCACTCAACCTTCCCCTCACTCAACCTTCCCTTCACTCGTCCTCCTCACTCACCCTTCCCCTCACTCACCCCCTCATTCAACCTTCCCCTCACTCAACCTTCCCCTCACTCAACCTTCCCCTCACTCAACCTTCCCCTCACTCAACCTTCCCCTCACTCACCCTTCCCCTCACTCAACCTTCCCCTCACTCCACCTTCCCCTCAACCTTCCCCTCACTCAACCTTCCCCTCAACTTTCCCTTCACTCAACCTTCCCCTCACTCAACCTTCCCCTCACTCAACCTTCCCTTCACTCGACCTTCCCCTCACTCACCCTTCCCCTCACTCAACCTTCCCCTCATTCAACCTTCCCCTCAACCTTCCCATCACTCAACCTTCCCCTTACTCAACCTTCCCCTCACTCAACCTTCCCCTCACTCAACCTTCCCCTCAATCAACCTTCCCCTCAACCTTCCTTTCACTCAACCTTCCCCTCACCCTTCCCTTCAATCAACCTTCCCTTCAATCAACCTTCCCTTCACTCAACCTTCCCCTCACTCAACCTTCCCCTCACTCAACCTTCCCTTCACTCGTCCTTCCCCTCACTCACCCTTCCCCTTACTCACCCTTCCCCTCACTCACCCTTCCCCTCATTCAACCTTCCCCTCACTCAACCTTCCCCTCACTCAACCTTCCCCTCACTCAACCTTCCCCTCACTCAACCTTCCCCTCACTCAACCTTCCCCTCACTCAACCTTCCCCTCAACCTTCCCCTCACTCAACCTTCCCCTCACCCTTCCCTTCACACAACCTTCCCTTCACTCAACCTTCCCCTCACCCTTCCCTTCACTCAACCTTCCCTTCAATCAACCTTCCCCTCACTCAACCTTTCCTTCACTCGACCTTCCCCTCACTCAACCTTCCCCTCATTCAACCTTCCCCTCATTCAACCTTCCCCTCACTCAACCTTCCCCTTACTCAATTTTCCCCTCACTCAACCTTCCCCTCACTCAACCTTCCCCTCACTCAACCTTCCCCTCAATCAACCTTCCCCTCAACCTTCCTTTCACTCAACCTTCCCTTCACCCTTCCCTTCAATCAACCTTCCCTTCAATCAACCTTCCCTTCACTCAACCTTCCCCTCACTCAACCTTCCCCTCACTCAACCTTCCCTTCACTCGTCCTTCCCCTCACTCACCCTTCCCCTCACTCACCCTTCCCCTCACTCACCCTTCCCCTCAATCAACCTTCCCCTCACTCAACCTTCCCCTCACTCAACCTTCCCCTCACTCAACCTTCCCCACACTCAACCTTCCCCTCACTCAACCTTCCCCTCACTCAACCTTCCCCTCACTCAACCTTCCCCTCACTCAACCTTCCCCTCACTCTTCCTTCCTCTCACTCAACTTTCCCCTCACTCAACCTTCCCCTCAATCAACTTTCCCCTCACTCAACCTTCCCCTCACTCAACCTTCCCCTCACTCAACCTTCCCCTCACTCAACCTTCCTCTCACTCAACCTTCCCCTCACTCAACCTTCCCCTCACTCAACCTTCCCCTCACTCAACTTTCCCCTCAATCAACCTTCCCCTCACTCGACTTTCCCCTCAACCTTCCCCTCAACTTTCCCCTCACTCGACCTTCCCTTCACTCAACCTTCCCCTCACTCAACCTTCCCCTCACTCAACCTTCCCCTCAACTTTCCCCTCACTCGACCTTCCCTTCACTCAACCTTCCCCTCACTCAACCTTCCCCTCAACCTTCCCCTCAACTTTCCCCTCACTCGACCTTCCCTTCACTCAACCTTCCCCTCACTCAACCTTCCCCTCAACTTTTTCCTTACTCGACCTTCCCTTCACTCAACCTTCCCCTCACTCAACCTTCCCCTCAACCTTCCCCTCAACTTTCCCCTCACTCGACCTTCCCTTCACTCAACCTTCCCCTCACTCAACCTTCCCCTCAACCTTCCCCTCAACTTTCCCCTCACTCGACCTTCCCTTCACTCAACCTTCCCCTCACTCAACCTTCCCCTCACTCAACCTTCTCCTCACTCAACCTTCCCTTCACTCAACCTTCCCCTCACTCAACCTTCCCCTCACTTACATTCCCCTCAACCTTCCCCTCACTCAACCTTCCCTTCACTCAACCTTCCCTTCACTCAACCTTCCCTTCACTCAACCTTCCCCTCACTCAACCTTCCCCTCACTCAACCTTCCCTTCACTCAACCTTCCCCTCACTCGACCTTCCCCTCACTCAACCTTCCCCTCACTCAACCTTCCCCTCAACCTTCCCTTCACTCAACCTTCCCCTCACTCGACCTTCCCCTCACTCAACCTTCCCCTCACTCAACCTTCCCCTCACTCAACCTTCCCCTCACTCAACCTTCCCCTCACTCGACCTTCCCCTCACTCAACCTTCCCCTCACTCAACCTTCCCCTCACTCAACCTTCCCCTCACTCAACCTTCCCTTCACTCAACCTTCCCCTCACTCAATCTTCCCCTCACTCCACCTTCCCCTCACTCAACCTTCCCCTCACTCAACCTTCCCTTCACTCAACCTTCCCCTCACTCAACCTTCCCCTCACTCAACCTTCCCCTCACTCAACCTTCCCCTCACTCGACCTTCCCCTCACTCGACCTTCCCCTCACTCAACCTTCCCCTCACTCAACCTTCCCCTAACTCAACCTTCCCTTCACTCAACCTTCCCCTCACTCAACCTTCCCCTCACTCAACCTTCCCCTCACTCAACCTTCCCCTCACTCAACCTTCCCTTCACTCAACCTTCCCCTCACTCGACCTTCCCCTCACTCAACCTTCCCCTCACTCAACCTTCCCCTCACTCAACCTTCCCCTCACTCAACCTTCCCCTCACTCAACCTTCCCCTCACTCAACCTTCCCTTCACTCGACCTTCCCCTCACTCAACCTTCCTCTCACTCAACCTTCCCCTCACTCAACCTTCCCCTCACTCAACCTTCCCGTCACTCAACCTTCCCCTCACTCAACCTTCCCCTCACTCAACCTTCCCCTCACTCAACCTTCCCCTCACTCAACCTTCCCCTCACTCAACCTTTCCCTCACTCAACCTTCCCCTCACTCAACCTTCCCCTCACTCAACCTTCCCCTCACTCAACCTTCCCTTTACTCAACCTTCCCTTTACTCAACCTTCCCCTCACTCAACCTTCCCCTCACTCAACCTTCCCCTCACTCAACCTTCCCCTCACTCAACCTTCCCCTCACTCAACCTTCCCTTCACTCAACCTTCCCCTCACTCAACCTTCCCCTCACTCGACCTTCCCCTCACTCGACCTTCCCCTCACTCAACCTTTCCCTCACTCAACCTTCCCCTCACTTAACCTTCCCCTCACTCAACCTTCCCCTCACTCAACCTTCCCTTCACTCAACCTTCCCCTCACTCAACCTTCCCCTCACTCAACCTTCCCCTCACTCAACCTTCCCCTCACTCAACCTTCCCCTCACTCAACCTTCCCCTCACTCAACCTTCCCCTCACTCGACCTTCCCCTCACTCAACCTTTCCCTCACTCAACCTTCCCCTCACTCAACCTTCCCCTCACTCGACCTTCCCCTCACTCAACCTTTCCCTCACTCAACCTTCCCCTCACTCAACCTTGCCCTCACTCAACCTTCCCCTCACTCAACCTTCCCTTCACTCAACCTTCCCCTCACTCATCCTTCCCCTCACTCAACCTTCCCCTCACTCGACCTTCCCCTCACTCGACCTTCCCTTCACTCGACCTTCCCCTCACTCAACCTTCCCCTCACTCAACCTTCCCCTCACTCAACCTTCCCCTCACTCAACCTTCCCCTCACTCAACCATCCCTTCACTCAACCTTCCCCTCACTCGACCTTCCCCTCACTCAACCTTCCCCTCACTCAACCTTCCCCTCACTCAACCTTCCCCTCACTCAACCTTCCCCTCACTCAACCTTCCCCTCACTCAACCTTCCCCTCACTCAACCTTCCCTTCACTCGACCTTCCCCTCACTCAACCTTCCCCTCACTCAACCTTCCCCTCACTCAACCTTCCCCTCACTCAACCTTCCCGTCACTCAACCTTCCCCTCACTCAACCTTCCCCTCACTCAACCTTCCCCTCACTCAACCTTCCCCTCACTCAACCTTCCCCTCACTCAACCTTCCCCTCACTCGACCTTCCCCTCACTCGACCTTCCCTTCACTCAACCTTCCCCTCACTCAACCTTCCCCTCACTCAACCATCCCTTCACTCAACCTTCCCCTCACTCGACCTTCCCCTCACTCAACCTTCCCCTCACTCAACCTTCCCCTCACTCAACCTTCCCCTCACTCAACCTTCCCCTCACTCAACCTTCCCCTCACTCAACCTTCCCCTCACTCAACCTTCCCTTCACTCGACCTTCCCCTCACTCAACCTTCCCCTCACTCAACCTTCCCCTCACTCAACCTTCCCCTCACTCAACCTTCCCCTCACTCAACCTTCCCTTCACTCAACCTTCCCCTCACTCAACCTTCCCCTCACTCAACCTTCCCCTCACTCAACCTTCCCCTCACTCAACCTTCCCCTCACTCAACCTTCCCTTCACTCGACCTTCCCCTCACTCAACCTTCCCCTCACTCAACCTTCCCCTCACTCAACCTTCCCCTCACTCAACCTTCCCTTCACTCAACCTTCCCCTCACTCAACCTTCCCCTCACTCAACCTTCCCCTCACTCAACCTTCCCCTCACTCAACCTTCCCCTCACTCAACCTTCCCCTCACTCGACCTTCCCCTCACTCGACCTTCCCTTCACTCAACCTTCCCCTCACTCAACCTTCCCCTCACTCAACCTTCCCCTCACTCAACCTTCCCCTCACTCAACCTTCCCCTCACTCAACCATCCCATCACTCCACCATCCCCACACTCAACCTTCCCCTCACTCAACCTTCCCCTCACTCAACCTTCCCCTCACTCAACCTTCCCCTCACTCAACCTTCCCCTCACTCAACCTTCCCCTCACTCAACCTTCCCCTCACTCAACCTTCCCGTCACTCGACCTTCCCCTCACTCAACCTTCCCCTCACTCAACCTTCCCCTCACTCAACCTTCCCCTCACTCAACCTTCCCCTCACTCAACCTTCCCTTCACTCAACCTTCCCCTCACTCAACCTTCCCCTCACTCAACCTTCCCCTCACTCGACCTTCCCCTCACTCAACCTTTCCCTCACTCAACCTTCCCCTCACTTAACCTTCCCCTCACTCAACCTTCCCCTCACTCAACCTTCCCTTCACTCAACCTTCCCCTCACTCAACCTTCCCCTCACTCAACCTTCCCCTCACTCGACCTTCCCCTCACTCAACCTTCCCCTCACTCAACCTTCCCCTCACTCAACCTTCCCCTCACTGAACCTTCCCCTCACTCAACCTTCCCCTCACTCAACCTTCCCTTCACTCAACCTTCCCTTCACTCAACCTTCCCCTCACTCAACCTTCCCCTCACTCAACCTTCCCCTCACTCAACCTTCCCCTCACTCAACCTTCCCCTCACTCAACCTTCCCCTCACTCAACCTTTCCCTCACTCAACCTTTCCCTCACTCAACCTCCCCTTCACTCAACCTTCCCCTCACTCAACCTTCCCCTCACTCAACCTTCCCCTCACTCGACCTTCCCCTCACTCAACCTTCCCCTCACTCAACCTTCCCCTCACTCAACCTTCCCCTCACTCAACCTTCCCCTCACTCAACCTTCCCCTCACTCAACCTTCCCCTCACTCAACCTTCCCCTCACTCAACCTTCCCTTCACTCAACCTTCCCTTCACTCAACCTTCCCCTCACGCAACCTTCCCCTCACTCAACCTTCCCCTCACTCAACCTTCCCCTCACTCAACCTTCCCCTCACTCAACCTTCCCCTCACTCAACCTTTCCCTCACTCAACCTTTCCCTCACTCAACCTCCCCTTCACTCAACCTTCCCCTCACTCAACCTTCCCCTCACTCAACCTTCCCCTCACTCGACCTTCCCCTCACTCAACCTTCCCCTCACTCAACCTTCCCCTCACTCAACCTTCCCCTCACTCAACCTTCCCCTCACTCAACCTTCCCCTCACTCATCAATTCTCTCACTTCCTACTCAACATCTTATTGGATACAGTTTTGCAATTTCGTCTTCGTAGTCCAAATAAAATGCAAATACCTCGCGTGTTTTTTTTATTTTCTCCTCCGTTTTCTAGTCGCTTCATTTTGGAGGCGAGTGATGAGTTGAAGGAACTCGCCCCGGCGAGTGATGAGTTGAAGGAACTCGCCCCGTCGGAGGCACGAGTGGCCGGATAAACGACGAGCTTGACACCAGATATTCGTTAGTCCTGTTGTTTTATTTTTGGGTTTAACGATCTGTTTGTTTCAGTGAGGTTATGTAACTGATTGTTATAGTGGGGTTATGTAACTGGTTCTGTTGTTATAGTGGGGTTATGTAACTGGTTCTGTTGTTATAGTGGGGTTATGTAACTGGTTCTGATGTTATAGTGGGGTTATGTAACTGGTTCTGTTGTTATATTGGGGTTATGTAACTGGTTCTGATGTTATAGTGGGGTTATGTAACTGGTTCTGTTGTTATATTGGGGTTATGTAACTGGTTCTGATGTTATAGTGGGGTTATGTAACTGGTTCTGATGTTATAGTGGGGTTATGTAACTGGTTCTGTTGTTATAGTGGGGTTATGTAACTGGTTCTGTTATAGTGGGGTTATGTAACTGGTTCTGTTGTTATAGTGGGGTTATGTAACTGGTTCTGTTGTTATAGTGGGGTTATGTAACTGGTTCTGTTGTTATAGTGGGGTTATGTAACTGGTTCTGATGTTATAGTGGGGTTATGTAACTGGTTCTGTTGTTATAGTGGGGTTATGTAACTGGTTCTGTTATAGTGGATTTATGTAACTGGTTCTGTTGTTATAGTGGGGTTATGTAACTGGTTCTCATGTTATAGTGGGGTTATGTAACTGTTTCTGTTGTTATAGTGGGGTTATGTAACTGTTTCTGTTATAGTGGGGTTATGTAACTGGTTCTGTTGTTATAGTGGGGTTATGTAACTGGTTCTGATGTTATAGTGGGGTTATGTAACTGGTTCTGATATAGTGGGGTTATGTAACTGGTTCTGTTATAGTGGGGTTATGTAACTGGTTCTGATGTTATAGTGGGGTTATGTAACTGGTTCTGTTGTTATAGTGGGGTTATGTAACTGGTTCTGATGTTATAGTGGGGTTATGTAACTGGTTCTGTTGTTATAGTGGGGTTATGTAACTGGTTCTGTTGTTATAGTGGGGTTATGTAACTGGTTCTGTTGTTATAGTGGGGTTATGTAACTGGTTCTGTTGTTATAGTGGGGTTATGTAACTGGTTCTGATGTTATAGTGGGGTTATGTAACTGGTTCTTTTATAGTTGGGTTTTGTAACTGATTCTGTTAGTGGGGTTGTGTAACTGATTCTGTTGTTATAGTGGGGTTGTGTAACTGATTCCGTTGTTATAGTGGGGTTGTGTAACTGATTCTGTTATAGTGGGGTTGTGTAACTGATTCTGTTATAGTGGGGTTGTGTAACTGATTCTGTTGTTATAGTGGGGTTGTGTAACTGATTCTGTTGTTATAGTGGGGTTGTGTAACTGATTCTGTTATAGTGGGGTTGTGTAACTGATTCTATTATAGTGGGGTTGTGTAACTGGTTCTGTTGTTATAGTGGGGTTGTGTAACTGATTCTGTTGTTATAGTGGGGTTGTGTAACTGATTCTGTTATAGTGGGGTTGTGTAACTGATTCTGTTATAGTGGGGTTGTGTAACTGATTCTGTTTTTATAGTGGGGTTGTGTAACTGGTTCTGTTATAGTGGTGTTGTGTAACTGATTCTGTTGTTATAGTGGGGTTGTGTAACTGGTTCTGTTATAGTGGGGTTGTGTAACTGATTCTGTTGTTATAGTGGGGTTGTGTAACTGATTCTGTTGTTATAGTGGGGTTGTGTAACTGATTCTGTTATAGTGGGGTTGTGTAACTGATTCTGTTGTTATAGTGGGGTTGTGTAACTGGTTATGTTATAGTGGGGTTGTGTAACTGATTCTGTTATAGTGGGGTTGTGCAACTGATTCTGTTATAGTGGGGTTGTGTAACTGATTCTGTTATAGTGGGGTTGTGTAACTGATTCTTTTGTTATAGTGGGGTTGTGTAACTGGTTCTGTTATAGTGGGGTTGTGTAACTGGTTCTGTTATAGTGGGGTTGTGTAACTGATTCTTTTGTTATAGTGGGGTTGTGTAACTGGTTCTGTTATAATGGGGTTGTGTAACTGATTCTGTTGTTATAGTGGGGTTGTGTAACTGATTCTGTTGTTATAGTGGGGTTGTGTAACTGATTCTGTTATAGTGGGGTTGTGTAACTGATTCTGTTATAGTGGGGTTGTGTAACTGATTCTGTTGTTATAGTGGGGTTGTGTAACTGGTTCTGTTATAGTGGGGTTGTGTAACTGATTCTGTTATAGTGGGGTTGTGTAACTGGTTCTGTTATAGTGGGGTTGTGTAACTGATTCTGTTGTTATAGTGGGGTTGTGTAACTGATTCTGTTGTTATACTGGGGTTGTGTAACTGATTCTGTTATAGTGGGGTTGTGTAACTGATTCTGTTATAGTGGGGTTGTGTAACTGATTCTGTTGTTATAGTGGGGTTGTGTAACTGGTTCTGTTATAGTGGGGTTGTGTAACTGATTCTGTTGTTATAGTGGGGTTGTGTAACTGGTTCTGTTATAGTGGGGTTATGTAACTGATTCTGTTGTTATAGTGGGGTTGTGTAACTGATTCTGTTATAGTGGGGTTGTGTAACTGATTCTGTTATAGTGGGGTTGTGTAACTGATTCTGTTGTTATAGTGGGGTTGTGTAACTGAGTCTGTTATAGTGGGGTTGTGTAACTGATTCTTTTGTTATAGTGGGGTTGTGTAACTGGTTCTGTTATAGTGGGGTTGTGTAACTGGTTCTGTTGTTATAGTGGGGTTATCTTAACTGGTTCTGTTATAGTGGGGTTGTGTAACTGGTTCTGTTATAGCGGGGTTATCTTAACTGGTTCTGTTATAGCGGGGTTATCTTAACTGGTTCTGTTATAGCGGGGTTATCTTAACTGGTTCTGTTATAGCGGGGTTATCTTAACTGCTTCTGTTATAGTGGGGTTATCTTAACTGGTTCTGTTATAGTGGGGTTATCTTAACTGGTTCTGTTATAGTGGGGTTATCTTAACTGGTTCTGTTATAGTGGGGTTATCTTAACTGGTTCTGTTATAGCGGGGTTATCTTAACTGGTTCTGTTATAGTGTGGTTATCTTAACTGGTTCTGTTATAGTGGGGTTATCTTAACTGGTTCTGTTATAGCGGGGTTATCTTAACTGGTATCATCCCTGGTATCGTTCCTTGTTGCTGGTAAGTTTCGGAGTACATTGTTATAGTGGGGTTATCTTAACTGGTTCTGTTATAGCGGGGTTATCTTAACTGGTATCATCCCTGGTATCGTTCCTTGTTGCTGGTAAGTTTCGGAGTACATTGTTATAGTGGGGTTATCTTAACTGGTTCTGTTATAGTGGGGTTATCTTAACTGGTTCTGTTATAGCGGGGTTATCTTAACTGGTTCTGTTATAGTGGGGTTATCTTAACTGGTTCTGTTATAGTGGGGTTATCTTAACTGGTTCTGTTATAGCGGGGTTATCTTAACTGGTTCTGTTATAGTGGGGTTATCTTAACTGGTTCTGTTATAGCGGGGTTATCTTAACTGGTATCATCCCTGGTGTCGTTCCTTGTTGCTGGTAAGTTTCGGAGTACATTGTTATAGTGGGGTTATCTTAACTGGTTCTGTTATAGCGGGGTTATCTTAACTGGTATCATCCCTGGTATCGTTCCTTGTTGCTGGTAAGTTTCGGAGTACATTGTTATAGTGGGGTTATCTTAACTGGTTCTGTTATAGCGGGGTTATCTTAACTGGTATCATCCCTGGTATCGTTCCTTGTTGCTGGTAAGTTTCGGAGTACATTGTTATAGTTGGGTTATCTTAACTGGTTCTGTTATAGCGGGGTTATCTTAACTGGTATCATCCCTGGTATCGTTCCTTGTTGCTGGTAAGTTTCGGAGTACATTGTTATAGTGGGGTTATCTTAACTGGTTCTGTTATAGCGGGGTTATCTTAACTGGTATCATCCCTGGTGTCGTTCCTTGTTGCTGGTAAGTTTCGGAGTACATTGTTATAGTGGGGTTATCTTAACTGGTTCTGTTATAGCGGGGTTATCTTAACTGGTATCATCCCTGGTGTCGTTCCTTGTTGCTGGTAAGTTTCGGAGTACATTGTTATAGTGGGGTTATCTTAACTGGTTCTGTTATAGCGGGGTTATCTTAACTGGTATCATCCCTGGTGTCGTTCCTTGTTGCTGGTAAGTTTCGGAGTACATTGTTATAGTGGGGTTATCTTAACTGGTTCTGTTATAGCGGGGTTATCTTAACTGGTATCATCCCTGGTATCGTTCCTTGTTGCTGGTAAGTTTCGGAGTACATTGTTATAGTGGGGTTATCTTAACTGGTTCTGTTATAGCGGGGTTATCTTAACTGGTATCATCCCTGGTATCGTTCCTTGTTGCTGGTAAGTTTCGGAGTACATTGTTATAGTGGGGTTATCTTAACTGGTTCTGTTATAGCGGGGTTATCTTAACTGGTTCTGTTATAGCGGGGTTATCTTAACTGGTATCATCCCTGGTATCGTTCCTTGTTGCTGGTAAGTTTCGGAGTACATTGTTATAGTGGGGTTATCTTAACTGGTTCTGTTATAGCGGGGTTATCTTAACTGGTATCATCCCTGGTATCGTTCCTTGTTGCTGGTAAGTTTCGGAGTACATTGTTATAGTGGGGTTATCTTAACTGGTTCTGTTATAGTGGGGTTATCTTAACTGGTTATGTTATAGCGGGGTTATCTTAACTGGTATCATCCCTGGTATCGTTCCTTGTTGCTGGTAAGTTTCGGAGTACATTGTTATAGTGGGGTTATCTTAACTGGTTCTGTTATAGCGGGGTTATCTTAACTGGTATCATCCCTGGTATCGTTCCTTGTTGCTGGTAAGTTTCGGAGTACATTGTTATAGTGGGGTTATCTTAACTGGTTCTGTTATAGTGGGGTTATCTTAACTGGTTCTGTTATAGCGGGGTTATCTTAACTGGTATCATCCCTGGTATCGTTCCTTGTTGCTGGTAAGTTTCGGAGTACATTGTTATAGTGGGGTTATCTTAACTGGTTCTGTTATAGCGGGGTTATCTTAACTGGTATCATCCCTGGTATCGTTCCTTGTTGCTGGTAAGTTTCGGAGTACATTGTTATAGTGGGGTTATCTTAACTGGTTCTGTTATAGCGGGGTTATCTTAACTGGTATCATCCCTGGTATCGTTCCTTGTTGCTGGTAAGTTTCGGAGTACATTGTTATAGTGGGGTTATCTTAACTGGTTCTGTTATAGCGGGGTTATCTTAACTGGTATCATCCCTGGTATCGTTCCTTGTTGCTGGTAAGTTTCGGAGTACATTGTTATAGTGGGGTTATCTTAACTGGTTCTGTTATAGTGGGGTTATCTTAACTGGTTCTGTTATAGCGGGGTTATCTTAACTGGTATCATCCCTGGTATCGTTCCTTGTTGCTGGTAAGTTTCGGAGTACATTGTTATAGTGGGGTTATCTTAACTGGTTCTGTTATAGCGGGGTTATCTTAACTGGTATCATCCCTGGTATCGTTCCTTGTTGCTGGTAAGTTTCGGAGTACATTGTTATAGTGGGGTTATCTTAACTGGTTCTGTTATAGCGGGGTTATCTTAACTGGTATCATCCCTGGTATCGTTCCTTGTTGCTGGTAAGTTTCGGAGTACATTGTTATAGTGGGGTTATCTTAACTGGTTCTGTTATAGTGGGGTTATCTTAACTGGTTCTGTTATAGCGGGGTTATCTTAACTGGTATCATCCCTGGTATCGTTCCTTGTTGCTGGTAAGTTTCGGAGTACATTGTTATAGTGGGGTTATCTTAACTGGTTCTGTTATAGCGGGGTTATCTTAACTGGTATCATCCCTGGTATCGTTCCTTGTTGCTGGTAAGTTTCGGAGTACATTGTTATAGTGGGGTTATCTTAACTGGTTCTGTTATAGCGGGGTTATCTTAACTGGTATCATCCCTGGTATCGTTCCTTGTTGCTGGTAAGTTTCGGAGTACATTGTTATAGTGGGGTTATCTTAACTGGTATCATCCCTGGTGTCGTTCCTTGTTGCTGGTAAGTTTCGGAGTACATTGTTATAGTGGGGTTATCTTAACTGGTAAGTTTCGGAGTACATTGTTTGCTTGTAGTGTTGTTTTTGTACCTTTGTTTACATTGTTGGGGTGAAGCTTGTTTCCTTTTGCTTTATCTTGCTCTCCTCCTTAATATTTTGCTGTGTCTTTGCTTCCCCTCATCCTCCCTTCCTCTCTTCTCTGCCCTTCCCCTCTCGTGGGCAACTTTTTTTTTATATAGTTTTCTCCCTCCTGTCATCTCCCCTCTCCTATTGTTCCTGATTATTCCCCTTTTCCGTTCCCTATTACATCATTGTTTCCTGTTCTTCTCCCCTCTCGCCTCTTCTCTTAAACCCTCGTTTTCGGATTTTCCCCCTCAAAGTAATATTTACCTTCTCATGTACGCTAACTTCTTGTTGCAGGACGCCACGGTGCCAGACCAGGGAGTCCTGGTCTGGCACCACGACCCCGCTGCCAGACCAGGGAGTCCTGGTCTGGCACCACGACCCCGCTGCCAGACCAGGGAGTCTTGGTCTGGCACCACGACCCCGCTGCCAGACCAGGGAGTCTTGGTCTGGCACCACGACCCCGCTGCCAGACCAGGGAGTCCTGGTCTGGCACCACGACCCCGCTGCCAGACCAGGAAGTCCTGGTCTGGCACCACGACCCCGCTGCCAAACCAGGGAGTCTTGGTCTGGCACCACGACCCCGCTGCCAGACCAGGGAGTCTTGGTCTGGCACCACGACCCCGCTGCCAGACCAGGGAGTCTTGGTCTGGCACCACGACCCCGCTGCCAAACCAGGGAGTCTTGGTCTGGCACCACGACCCCTCTGCCAAACCAAGGAGTCTTGGTCTGGCACCACGACCCCGCTGCCAGACCAGGGAGTCTTGGTCTGGCACCACGACCCCGCTGCCAAACCAGGGAGTCTTGGTCTGGCACCACGACCCCTCTGCCAAACCAAGGAGTCTTGGTCTGGCACCACGACCCCACTGCCAGACCAGGGAGTCTTGGTCTGGCACCACGACCCCGCTGCCAGACCAGGGAGTCTTGGTCTGGCACCACGACCCCGCTGCCAAACCAGGGAGTCTTGGTCTGGCACCACGACCCCACTGCCAAACCAGGGAGTCTTGGTCTGGCACCACGACCCCACTGCCAGACCAGGGAGTCTTGGTCTGGCACCACGACCCCGCTGCCAGACCAGGGAGTCTTGGTCTGGCACCACGACCCCGCTGCCAGACCAGGGAGTCTTGGTCTGGCACCACGACCCCGCTGCCAAACCAGGGAGTCTTGGTCTGGCACCACGACCCCACTGCCAGACCAGGGAGTCTTGGTCTGGCACCACGACCCCGCTGCCAGACCAGGGAGTCTTGGTCTGGCACCACGACCCCGCTGCCAGACCAAGGAGTCTTGGTCTGGCACCACGACCCCGCTGCCAGACCAAGGAGTCTTGGTCTGGCACCACGACCCCTCTGCCAAACCAAGGAGTCTTGGTCTGGCACCACGACCCCACTGCCAGACCAGGGAGTCTTGGTCTGGCACCACGACCCCGCTGCCAGACCAAGGAGTCTTGGTCTGGCACCACGACCCCGCTGCCAGACCAAGGAGTCTTGGTCTGGCACCACAACCCCGCTGCCAAACCAGGATTCCTTTTGGATCAAGACCTGATCATCCAAGCTGTTACATTTATGATGTGTTATGAAGATATCAGATGAGGAACCGGACGTATAACTCTTCGATGTCTTCACTGACAAAACGCTTCGCTTGTACAACAGGCCTTTTCAAGCTAATAGAACACTGGAGGCAGCGTTGTCTTCCCCTGTATTTACGTCATTGACAGTACGTGTGGTTAGGTTACGTTGTGGTGTTTTAACGAAAAAAATTATAACATTCCACAAGGCCAATAAATTAGAGAAAGGTCAGTTCTCATGGGATGTAAACAGAATAGAGACGGTACAATATATAGTCACTTAATCACTGTATGATTCCACAGTCACACGTCTGGCTGTCTAAGTCACCTTAACACAAGACTTCGTGTCGCCAGACCTATTGTGCACCCCAGTGGGTTTAAAACCTATCTACCACACGAGGGTTATTAAGGCTGCATGTCACCTGTTCACCACCAGTTAAATACTTCGATTCGTAAAATTGAGGGACTATATATATATATATATATATATATATATATATATATAT
>NC_091298.1:60979077-61016150 GCF_038502225.1 Cherax quadricarinatus
TCAAGCACTGGTAATGGTGTACACTAGCACCTTCAAGCACTGGTAATGGTGTACACTAGCACCTTCAAGCACTGGTAATGGTGTACACTAGCACCTTCAAGCACTGGTAATGGTGTACACTAGCACCTTCAAGCACTGGTAATGGTGTACACTAGCACCTTCAAGCACTGGTAATGGTGTACACTAGCACCTTCAAGCACTGGTAATGGTGTACACTAGCACCTTCAAGCACTGGTAATGGTGTACACTAGCACCTTCAAGCACTGGTAATGGTGTACACTAGCACCTTCAAGCACTGGTAATGGTGTACACTAGCACCTTCAAGCACTGGTAATGGTGTACACTAGCACCTTCAAGCACTGGTAATGGTGTACACTAGCACCTTCAAGCACTGGTAATGGTGTACACTAGCACCTTCAAGCACTGGTAATGGTGTACACTAGCACCTTCAAGCACTGGTAATGGTGTACACTAGCACCTTCAAGCACTGGTAATGGTGTACACTAGCACCTTCAAGCACTGGTAATGGTGTACACTAGCACCTTCAAGCACTGGTAATGGTGTACACTAGCACCTTCAAGCACTGGTAATGGTGTACACTAGCACCTTCAAGCACTGGTAATGGTGTACACTAGCACCTTCAAGCACTGGTAATGGTGTACACTAGCACCTTCAAGCACTGGTAATGGTGTACACTAGCACCTTCAAGCACTGGTAATGGTGTACACTAGCACCTTCAAGCACTGGTAATGGTGTACACTAGCACCTTCAAGCACTGGTAATGGTGTACACTAGCACCTTCAAGCACTGGTAATGGTGTACACTAGCACCTTCAAGCACTGGTAATGGTGTACACTAGCACCTTCAAGCACTGGTAATGGTGTACACTAGCACCTTCAAGCACTGGTAATGGTGTACACTAGCACCTTCAAGCACTGGTAATGGTGTACACTAGCACCTTCAAGCACTGGTAATGGTGTACACTAGCACCTTCAAGCACTGGTAATGGTGTACACTAGCACCTTCAAGCACTGGTAATGGTGTACACTAGCACCTTCAAGCACTGGTAATGGTGTACACTAGCACCTTCAAGCACTGGTAATGGTGTACACTAGCACCTTCAAGCACTGGTAATGGTGTACACTAGCACCTTCAAGCACTGGTAATGGTGTACACTAGCACCTTCAAGCACTGGTAATGGTGTACACTAGCACCTTCAAGCACTGGTAATGGTGTACACTAGCACCTTCAAGCACTGGTAATGGTGTACACTAGCACCTTCAAGCACTGGTAGTGTACGCTAGCACCTTCAAGCACTGGTAGTGTACACTAGCACCTTCAAGCACTGGTAGTGTACACTAGCACCTTCAAGCACTGGTAGTGTACACTAGCACCTTCAAGCACTGGTAGTGTACACTAGCACCTTCAAGCACTGGTAATGGTGTACACTAGCACCTTCAAGCACTGGTAGTGTACACTAGCACCTTCAAGCACTGGTAGTGTACACTAGCACCTTCAAGCACTGGTAGTGTACACTAGCACCTTCAAGCACTGGTAGTGTACACTAGCACCTTCAAGCACTGGTAGTGTACACTAGCACCTTCAAGCACTGGTAGTGTACACTAGCACCTTCAAGCACTGGTAGTGTACACTAGCACCTTCAAGCACTGTTAGTGTACACTAGCACCTTCAAGCACTGTTAGTGTACACTAGCACCTTCAAGCACTGGTAGTGTACACTAGCACCTTCAAGCACTGGTAGTTTACACTAGCACCTTCAAGCACTGGTAGTGTACACTAGCACCTTCAAGCACTGGTAGTGTACACTAGCACCTTCAAGCACTGGTAGTGTACACTAGCACCTTCAAGCACTGGTAGTGTACACTAGCACCTTCAAGCACTGGTAGTGTACACTAGCACCTTCAAGCACTGGTAGTGTACACTAGCACCTTCAAGCACTGGTAGTGTACACTAGCACCTTCAAGCACTGGTAGTGTACACTAGCACCTTCAAGCACTGGTAGTGTACACTAGCACCTTCAAGCACTGGTAGTGTACACTAGCACCCTCAAGCACTGGTAGTGTACACTAGCACCTTCAAGCACTGGTAATGGTGTACACTAGCACCTTCAAGCACTGGTAATGGTGTACACTAGCACCTTCAAGCACTGGTAATGGTGTACACTAGCTCCTTCAAGCACTGGTAATGGTGTACACTAGCACCTTCAAGCACTGGTAATGGTGTACACTAGCACCTTCAAGCACTGGTAATGGTGTACACTAGCACCCTCAAGCACTGGTAGTGTACACTAGCACCTTCAAGCACTGGTAGTGTACACTAGCACCTTCAAGCACTGGTAGTGTACACTAGCACCTTCAAGCACTGGTAGTGTACACTAGCACCTTCAAGCACTGGTAGTGTACACTAGCACCTTCAAGCACTGGTAGTGTACACTAGCACCTTCAAGCACTGGTAGTGTACACTAGCACCTTCAAGCACTGGTAATGGTGTACACTAGCACCTTCAAGCACTGGTAATGGTGTACACTAGCACCTTCAAGCACTGGTAATGGTGTACACTAGCACCTTCAAGCACTGGTAATGGTGTACACTAGCACCTTCAAGCACTGGTAATGGTGTACACTAGCACCTTCAAGCACTGGTAATGGTGTACACTAGCACCTTCAAGCACTGGTAATGGTGTACACTAGCACCTTCAAGCACTGGTAATGGTGTACACTAGCACCTTCGAGCACTGGTAATGGTGTACACTAGCACCTTCGAGCACTGGTAATGGTGTACACTAGCACCTTCAAGCACTGGTAATGGTGTACACTAGCACCTTCAAGCACTGGTAGTGTACACTAGCACCTTCAAGCACTGGTAGTGTACACTAGCACCTTCAAGCACTGGTAGTGTACACTAGCACCTTCAAGCACTGGTAGTGTACACTAGCACCCTCAAGCACTGGTAGTGTACACTAGCACCTTCAAGCACTGGTAATGGTGTACACTAGCACCTTCAAGCACTGGTAATGGTGTACACTAGCACCTTCAAGCACTGGTAATGGTGTACACTAGCTCCTTCAAGCACTGGTAATGGTGTACACTAGCACCTTCAAGCACTGGTAATGGTGTACACTAGCACCTTCAAGCACTGGTAATGGTGTACACTAGCACCCTCAAGCACTGGTAGTGTACACTAGCACCTTCAAGCACTGGTAGTGTACACTAGCACCTTCAAGCACTGGTAGTGTACACTAGCACCTTCAAGCACTGGTAGTGTACACTAGCACCTTCAAGCACTGGTAGTGTACACTAGCACCTTCAAGCACTGGTAGTGTACACTAGCACCTTCAAGCACTGGTAGTGTACACTAGCACCTTCAAGCACTGGTAATGGTGTACACTAGCACCTTCAAGCACTGGTAATGGTGTACACTAGCACCTTCAAGCACTGGTAATGGTGTACACTAGCACCTTCAAGCACTGGTAATGGTGTACACTAGCACCTTCAAGCACTGGTAATGATGTACACTAGCACCTTCAAGCACTGGTAATGGTGTACACTAGCACCTTCAAGCACTGGTAATGGTGTACACTAGCACCTTCAAGCACTGGTAATGGTGTACACTAGCACCTTCGAGCACTGGTAATGGTGTACACTAGCACCTTCGAGCACTGGTAATGGTGTACACTAGCACCTTCAAGCACTGGTAATGGTGTACACTAGCACCTTCAAGCACTGGTAGTGTACACTAGCACCTTCAAGCACTGGTAGTGTACACTAGCACCTTCAAGCACTGGTAGTGTACACTAGCACCTTCAAGCACTGGTAGTGTACACTAGCACCCTCAAGCACTGGTAGTGTACACTAGCACCCTCAAGCACTGGTAGTGTACACTAGCACCCTCAAGCACTGGTAGTGTACACTAGCACCTTCAAGCACTGGTAGTGTACACTAGCACCTTCAAGCACTGGTAGTGTACACTAGCACCTTCAAGCACTGGTAGTGTACACTAGCACCTTCAAGCACTGGTAGTGTACACTAGCACCTTCAAGCACTGTTAGTGTGCACCAGCACCTTCAAGCACTGGTAGTGTACACTAGCACCTTCAAGCACTGGTAGTGTACACTAGCACCTTCAAGCACTGGTAGTGTACACTAGCACCTTCAAGCACTGGTAGTGTACACTAGCACCCTCAAGCACTGGTAGTGTACACTAGCACCTTCAAGCACTGGTAGTGTACACTAGCACCTTCAAGCACTGGTAGTGTACACTAGCACCTTCAAGCACTGGTAGTGTACACTAGCACCTTCAAGCACTGGTAGTGTACACTAGCACCCTCAAGCACTGGTAGTGTACACTAGCACCTTCAAGCACTGGTAGTGTACACTAGCACCTTCAAGCACTGGTAGTGTACACTAGCACCCTCAAGCACTGGTAGTGTACACTAGCACCTTCAAGCACTGGTAATGGTGTACACTAGCACCTTCAAGCACTGGTAATGGTGTACACTAGCACCTTCAAGCACTGGTAATGGTGTACACTAGCACCTTCAAGCACTGGTAATGGTGTACACTAGCACCTTCAAGCACTGGTAATGGTGTACACTAGCACCTTCAAGCACTGGTAATGGTGTACACTAGCACCTTCGTGCACTGGTAATGGTGTACACTAGCACCTTCAAGCACTGGTAATGGTGTACACTAGCACCTTCAAGCACTGGTAATGGTGTACACTAGCACCTTCAAGCACTGGTAGTGTACACTAGCACCTTCAAGCACTGGTAGTGTACACTAGCACCTTCAAGCACTGGTAGTGTACACTAGCACCTTCAAGCACTGGTAGTGTACACTAGCACCTTCAAGCACTGTTAGTGTACACTAGCACCTTCAAGCACTGGTAGTGTACACTAGCACCTTCAAGCACTGGTAGTGTACACTAGCACCTTCAAGCACTGGTAGTGTACACTAGCACCTTCAAGCACTGTTAGTGTGCACCAGCACCTTCAAGCACTGGTAGTGTACACTAGCACCTTCAAGCACTGGTAGTGTACACTAGCACCCTCAAGCACTGGTAGTGTACACTAGCACCCTCAAGCACTGGTAGTGTACACTAGCACCTTCAAGCACTGGTAGTGTACACTAGCACCTTCAAGCACTGGTAGTGTACACCAGCACCTTCAAGCACTGTTAGTGTACACTAGCACCTTCAAGCACTGTTAGTGTACACTAGCACCTTCAAGCACTGGTAGTGTACACTAGCACCTTCAAGCACTGGTAGTGTACACTAGCACCTTCAAGCACTGGTAGTGTACACTAGCACCTTCAAGCACTGGTAGTGTACACTAGCACCTTCAAGCACTGGTAGTGTACACTAGCACCTTCAAGCACTGGTAGTGTACACTAGCACCTTCAAGCACTGGTAGTGTACACTAGCACCTTCAAGCACTGGTAGTGTACACTAGCACCTTCAAGCACTGGTAATGGTGTACACTAGCACCCTCAAGCACTGGTAGTGTACACTAGCACCTTCAAGCACTGGTAATGGTGTACACTAGCACCCTCAAGCACTGGTAGTGTACACTAGCACCTTCAAGCACTGGTAGTGTACACTAGCACCTTCAAGCACTGGTAGTGTACACTAGCACCTTCAAGCACTGGTAGTGTACACTAGCACCTTCAAGCACTGGTAGTGTACACTAGCACCTTCAAGCACTGTTAGTGTGCACCAGCACCTTCAAGCACTGGTAGTGTACACTAGCACCTTCAAGCACTGGTAGTGTACACTAGCACCTTCAAGCACTGGTAGTGTACACTAGCACCTTCAAGCACTGTTAGTGTGCACCAGCACCTTCAAGCACTGGTAGTGTACACTAGCACCCTCAAGCACTGGTAGTGTACACTAGCACCTTCAAGCACTGGTAATGGTGTACACTATCACCCTCAAGCACTGGTAGTGTACACTAGCACCTTCAAGCATTGGTAGTGTACACTAGCACCTTCAAGCACTGGTAGTGTACACTAGCACCTTCAAGCACTGGTAGTGTACACTAGCACCTTCAAGCACTGGTAGTGTACACTAGCACCTTCAAGCACTGTTAGTGTGCACCAGCACCTTCAAGCACTGGTAGTGTACACTAGCACCTTCAAGCACTGGTAGTGTACACTAGCACCTTCAAGCACTGGTAGTGTACACTAGCACCCTCAAGCACTGGTAGTGTACACTAGCACCTTCAAGCACTGGTAGTGTACACTAGCACCTTCAAGCACTGGTAGTGTACACTAGCACCTTCAAGCACTGGTAGTGTACACTAGCACCTTCAAGCACTGGTAGTGTACACTAGCACCTTCAAGCACTGGTAATGGTGTACACTAGCACCCTCAAGCACTGGTAGTGTACACTAGCACCTTCAAGCACTGGTAATGGTGTACACTAGCACCCTCAAGCACTGGTAGTGTACACTAGCACCTTCAAGCACTGGTAGTGTACACTAGCACCTTCAAGCACTGTTAGTGTACACTAGCACCTTCAAGCACTGGTAGTGTACACTAGCACCTTCAAGCACTGGTAGTGTACACTAGCACCTTCAAGCACTGGTAGTGTACACTAGCACCTTCAAGCACTGGTAGTGTACACTAGCACCCTCAAGCACTGGTAGTGTACACTAGCACCCTCAAGCACTGGTAGTGTACACTAGCACCTTCAAGCACTGGTAGTGTACACTAGCACCTTCAAGCACTGGTAGTGTACACCAGCACCTTCAAGCACTGTTAGTGTACACTAGCACCTTCAAGCACTGTTAGTGTGCACCAGCACCTTCAAGCACTGGTAGTGTACACTAGCACCTTCAAGCACTGGTAGTGTACACTAGCACCTTCAAGCACTGGTAGTGTACACTAGCACCTTCAAGCACTGTTAGTGTACACTAGCACCTTCAAGCACTGGTAGTGTACACTAGCACCTTCAAGCACTGGTAGTGTACACTAGCACCTTCAAGCACTGGTAGTGTACACTAGCACCTTCAAGCACTGGTAGTGTACACTAGCACCTTCAAGCACTGGTAATGGTGTACACTAGCACCCTCAAGCACTGGTAGTGTACACTAGCACCTTCAAGCACTGGTAATGGTGTACACTAGCACCCTCAAGCACTGGTAGTGTACACTAGCACCTTCAAGCACTGGTAGTGTACACTAGCACCTTCAAGCACTGGTAGTGTACACTAGCACCTTCAAGCACTGGTAGTGTACACTAGCACCTTCAAGCACTGTTAGTGTGCACCAGCACCTTCAAGCACTGGTAGTGTACACTAGCACCTTCAAGCACTGGTAGTGTACACTAGCACCTTCAAGCACTGGTAGTGTACACTAGCACCTTCAAGCACTGTTAGTGTGCACCAGCACCTTCAAGCACTGGTAGTGTACACTAGCACCTTCAAGCACTGGTAGTGTACACTAGCACCTTCAAGCACTGGTAGTGTACACTAGCAGTTCCCTCCGGGAATTACTGCTCCACTTTATGTAGTAAGCAGAGCAAGAAATTACTTGTGTCAAGACTTGAAGAATTTGCTAAAGAAATGAGAATGATTAGCTTGAGTTAATATAACAGTGTGTTGTGTCGACCACACAGACGCTGTGTCGACCACACAGACGCTGTGTCGACCACACAGACGCTGTGTCGACCACACAGACGCTGTGTCGACCACACAGACGCTGTGTCGACCACACAGACGATGTGTCGACCACGTCGACCCTGTGTTGACCACACAGACGATGTGTCGACCACACAGACGATGTGTCGACCACACAGACGCTGTGTCGACAAAGTCGACCCTGTGTTGACCATACAGACTGTGTCGACCACACTGACGCTGTGTCGACCACACAAACGCTATATCGACCATACTGACGCTGTGTCGACCACGTCTACCCTGCGTTGACCACACTGACGCTGTGTCGACCACGTCGACCCTGTGTCGACCATACAGATTTTTTTCATGTTGCTTTTAAGCCAGAAAAATGTGCGAAGTGTTGTTGATGATCCTGTGTGGCTGCTGTGGTGGTAGTGATGGCTGCTGTGGTGGGAGTGATGGCTGCTGTGGTGGGAGTGATGGCTGCTGTGGTGGGAGTGATGGCTGCTGTGGTGGGAGTGATGGCTGCTGTGGTGGGAGTGATGGCTGCTGTGGTGGGAGTGATGGCTGCTGTGGTGGTAGTGATGGCTGCTGTGGTGGTAGTGATGGCTGCTGTGGTGGTAGTGATGGCTGCTGTGGTGGTAGTGATGGCTGCTGTGGTGGGAGTGATGACTGCTGTGGTGGTAGTGATGGCTGCTGTGGTGGGAGTGATGGCTGCTGTGGTGGGAGTGATGGCTGCTGTGGTGGGAGTGATGGCTGCTGTGGTGGGAGTGATGGCTGCTGTGGTGGTAGTGATGGCTGCTGTGGTGGTAGTGATGGCTGCTGTGGTGGGAGTGATGACTGCTGTGGTGGTAGTGATGGCTGCTGTGGTGGGAGTGATGGCTGCTGTGGTGGGAGTGATGACTGCTGTGGTGGTAGTGATGGCTGCTGTGGTGGGAGTGATGGCTGCTGTGGTGGGAGTGATGACTGCTGTGGTGGTAGTGATGGCTGCTGTGGTGGGAGTGATGGCTGCTGTGGTGGGAGTGATGGCTGCTGTGGTGGGAGTGATGGCTGCTGTGGTGGGAGTGATGACTGCTGTTGTGGTAGTGATGACTACTGTTGTGGTAGTGATGACTACTGTTGTGGTAGTGATGACTACTGTTGTGGTAGTGATGACTACTGTTGTGGTAGTGATGACTGCTGTTGTGGTAGTGATGACTACTGTTGTGGTAGTGATGACTACTGTTGTGGTAGTGATGACTGCTGTGGTGGGAGGGATGGCTGCTGTGGTGGGAGGGATGGCTGCTGTGGTGGGAGTGATGGCTGCTGTGGTGGGAGTGATGACTGCTGTGGTGGTAGTGATGGCTGCTGTGGTGGTAGTGATGGCTGCTGTGGTGGGAGTGATGACTGCTGTGGTGGGAGTGATGGCTGCTGTGGTGGGAGTGATGGCTGCTGTGGTGGTAGTGATGGCTGCTGTGGTGGGAGTGATGACTGCTGTGGTGGGAGTGATGGCTGCTGTGGTGGGAGTGATGACTGCTGTGGTGGTAGTGATGGCTGCTGTGGTGGGAGTGATGACTGCTGTGGTGGGAGTGATGGCTGCTGTGGTGGGAGTGATGACTGCTGTGGTGGGAGTGATGGCTGCTGTGGTGGGAGTGATGGCTGCTGTGGTGGCTGCTGTGGTGGGAGTGATGGCTGCTGTGGGAGTGATGGCTGCTGTGGTAGGAGTGATGGCTTCTGTGGTGGGAGTGATGGCTGCTGTGGTGGGAGTGATGACTGCTGTGGTGGGAGTGATGGCTGCTGTGGTGGGAGTGATGGCTGCTGTGGTGGGAGTGATGGCTTCTGTGGTGGGAGTGATGGCTGCTGTGGTGGGAGTGATGGCTGCTGTGGTGGGAGTGATGGCTGCTGTGGTGGGAGTGATGGCTTCTGTGGTGGGAGTGATGGCTGCTGTGGTGGGAGTGATGGCTGCTGTGGTGGGAGTGATGGCTTCTGTGGTGGGAGTGATATCTGCTGTGGTGGGAGTGATGGCTGCTATGGTGGGAGTGATGACTGCTGTGGTGGGAGTGATGACTGCTGTGGTGGGAGTGATGGCTGCTGTGGTGGGAGTGATGGCTGCTGTGGTGGGAGTGATGGCTTCTGTGGTGGGAGTGATGGCTGCTGTGGTGGGAGTGATGGCTGCTGTGGTGGGAGTGATGGCTGCTGTGGTGGGAGTGATGGCTTCTGTGGTGGGAGTGATATCTGCTGTGGTCGGAGTGATGGCTGCTATGGTGGGAGGGATGGCTGCTGTGGTAGGAGTGATGGCTGCTGTGGTGGGAGTGATGGCTGCTGTGGTGGGAGTGATGACTGCTGTGGTGGGAGTGATGGCTGCTGTGGTGGGAGTGATGACTGCTGTGGTGGGAGTGATGACTGCTGTGGTGGGAGTGATGGCTGCTGTTGTGGGAGTGATGGCTGCTGTGGTGGGAGTGATGGCTGCTGTGGTGGGAGTGATGGCTGCTGTGGTGGGAGTGATGGCTGCTGTGGTGGGAGTGATGGCCGCTGTGGTGGGAGCGATGACTGCTGTGGTGGGAGTGATGGCTGCTGTGGTGGGAGTGATGGCTGCTGTGGTGGGAGTGATGGCTACTGTGGTGGGAGTGATGGCTTCTGTGGTGGGAGTGATGGCTGCTCTGGTGGGAGTGATGGCTTCTGTGGTGGGAGTGATATCTGCTGTGGTGGGAGTGATGGCTGCTATGGTGGGAGGGATGGCTGCTGTGGTAGGAGTGATGGCTGCTGTGGTGGGAGTGATGGCTGCTGTGGTGGGAGTGATGGCTGCTGTGGTGGGAGTGATGGCTGCTGTGGGAGTGATGGCTGCTGTGGTAGGAGTGATGGCTGCTGTGGTGGGAGTGATGGCTGCTGTGGTGGGAGTGATGGCTGCTGTGGTGGGAGTGATGGCTGCTGTGGTGGGAGTGATGGCTGCTGTGGTGGGAGTGATGGCTGCTGTGGTGGGAGTGATGGCTGCTGTGGTGGGAGGGATGGCTGCTGTGGTGGGAGTGATGTCTGCTGTGGTAGGAGTGATGGCTTCTGTGGTAGGAGTGATGGCTTCTGTGGTGGGAGTGATATCTGCTGTGGTGGGAGTGATGGCTGCTGTGGTGGGAGGGATGGCTGCTGTGGTTGGAGTGATGGCTGCTGTGGTGGCTGCTGTGGTTGGAGTGATGGCTGGTGTGGTGGGAGTGATGGCTGCTGTGGTGGAAGTGATGGCTGCTGTGGTGGGAGTGATGGCTGCTGTGGTGGGAGAGATGGCTGCCGTGGTTGGAGTGATGGCTGCTGTGGTGGGAGAGATGGCTGCCGTGGTGGGAGTGATGGGTGCTGTGGTGGGAGTGATGGGTGCTGTGGTGGGAGTGATGGCTGCTGTGGCGGGAGTGATGGCTGCTGTGGCGGGAGTGATGGCTGCTGTGGTAGGAGTGATGGCTGCTGTGGTAGGAGTGATGGCTGCTGTGGTAGGAGTGATGGCTTCTGTGGTGGGAGTGATGGCTGCTGTGGTGGAAGTGATGGGTACTGTGGTGGCTGCTGTGGTTGGAGTGATGGGTGCTGTTGTGGAAGTGAAGGTTGCTGTGGTGGCTGCTGTGGTGGGAGTGATGGGTACTGTGGTTGCTGCTGTGGTGGGAGTGATGGGTACTGTGGTGGCTGCTGTGGTGTGAGTATGGCTGCTGTGGTGGGAGTGATGGCTTATGTGGTGGGAGTGATATCTGCTGTGGTGGGAGTGATGGCTGCTGTGGTGGGAGGGATGGCTGCTGTGGTTGGAGTGATGGCTGCTGTGGTTGGAGTGATGGCTGCTGTGGTTGGAGTGATGGCTGCTGTGGTTGGAGTGATGGCTGCTGTGGTGGGAGTGATGGCTGCTGTGGTGGCTGTTGTGGTGGAAGTGATGGGTACTGTGGTGGCTGCTGTGGTTGGAGTGATGGGTACTGTGGTGGGAATGATGGCTGCTGTGGTGGAAGCGAATCGTGCTGTTGTGGCTGCTGTGGTTGGAGTGATGGATGCTGTGGTGGGAGTGATTGCTGTTGTGGCTGCTGTGGTGGGAGTGATGGTACTGTGGTGGCTGCTGTGGTTGGAGTGATGGGTGCTGTGGTGGGAGTGATGAGTGCTGTGGTGGCTGCTGTGGTGGGAGTGATGGGTACTGTGGTGGCTGCTGTGGTTGGAGTAATGGGTGCTGTGGTGGAAGTGAAGGGTGCTCTTGTGGCTGCTGTGGTGGGAGTGATGGGTACTGTGGTGGCTGCTGTGGTGGGAGTGATGGGTACTGTGGTGGCTGCTGTGGTGGGAGTGATGGGTGCTGTGGTGGCTGCTGTGGTGGAAGTGAAGGGTGCTGTGGTGGGAGTGATGGGTACTGTGGTGGCTGCTGTGGTGGGAGTGATGGTTACTGTGGTGGCTACTGTGGTGGGAGTGATGGGTGCTGTGATGGGAGTGATGGGTGCTGTGGTGGCTGATGTGGTGGGAGTGATAGGTGCTGTGGTGGCTGATGTGGTGGGAGTGAGGGGTGCTGTGGTGGGAGTGATGGGTGCTGTGGTGGCTGATGTGGTGGGAGTGATGGGTGCTGTGGTGGCTGCTGTGGTGGGAGTGATGGGTGCTGTGGTGGCTGCTGTGGTGGAAGTGAAGGGTGCTGTGGTGGGAGTGATGGGTACTGTGGTGGCTGCTGTGGTGGGAGTGATGGGTACTGTGGTGGCTGCTGTGGTGGGAGTGATGGTTACTGTGGTGGCTGCTGTGGTGGGAGTGATGGGTGCTGTGGTGGGAGTGATGGGTGCTGTGGTGGCTGATGTGGTGGGAGTGATGGGTGCTGTGGTGGCTGATGTGGTGGGAGTGAGGGGTGCTGTGGTGGGAGTGATGGGTGCTGTGGTGGCTGATGTGGTGGGAGTGATGGATGCTGTGGTGGGAGTGATGGGTGCTCTGGTGGCTGTTTTATGAGTGACGGGTGCTGTGATGGGTGGTGTGGTGGGTGTAATGAGTGCCGTGGTGCGTATGATGGATGCTGTGGTGGCTACTATGGTGATTGCTGTGTTGAGGGTGATAGTTGCTGTAGTGTGGGGGTGTGATTACTGTGGTGGGGGTGTGATGGTTATCGTGGGGTGTGATGGTTATTGTGGTGGGGATGTGATTGGTATTGTGGTGGGGTGTGATAGTTACTATGATGGGGTGTGATAGCTACTGTGAAGGGGGTGTGATAGTTACTGTGGTGGGGGTGTAATAGGTCTCTCTCTTACACAGACTCAAATGAACCACAGGGATGTTAGGAAGTATTTCTTCAGCCATAGAGTTTTCAGGAAGTGGAACAACTTGGAGAGTGAAGTATAGGCAGGATCCATACATAGCTTTTAGATGAGGTACGATGAGGATCTTGCAGCAGGAAGTATGTGGGCCTAAGAGCGAAGAGGCGGGGCCAGGAGCTGTAATTCAACCTTTACAACCACAGATAGGCGAGTACAGTGTTGTACTCGTGGTACAAATAATTATAGTATTAAGTAACGTTACTTCAGTAATTTCATTATAACGTAATTAACATATTCCTTGTCACGGATAATGAAAAAAAAGTGAAATTTGTCTTCTAAACTAATAGATCGTGTTCCTGTCAGCCCCGTTGGTGCATTTGCCGGATGCCGCCAGCTTATCGTACCGCAGTGCTGCCGGCTGCTGCCAGGTTATCGTACTGCCCTGCTGCCGGCTGCTGCCATGTTATCGTACTGCACTGCTGCCGCTAGGTTATCGTACCGCACTGTTGCCGGCTGCCGCCAGGTTATCGTACCGAACCGCACTGCTGCCGGCTGCCGCCAGGTTATCGTACTGAACCGCACTGCTGCCGGATGCCGCCAGGTTATTGTACCGAACCGCACTGATGCCGGCTGCCGCCAGGTTATCGTACTGCACTGCTGCTTGTCAAATTGACTCTGTTGCTCAACTTTTTCCTAAATATTTCGTCCTAATTATAGCCAGTGAAGCAGTTTGAAGACTTTCCAAACCCTCTATGGAGGGGAGGTGTTTAGCCTGAGTTTGTGGACGCTGTTCTCTCCCCCTCCCACCTCCCCATTACACCTCTGTATTCAGTGCCGTTGTTGTTTACAACGGTGTTCTAAACGGTGTTCTTACTGTCGGCGGGAGACTGTTGGTAGTGGCAGCCCTGTTTGTGTTTGTGTTGAGGACTGAGTCGACTTCCCCGCTCTTATGAACACACCAGCTGGGGAGCTTATAAGCAGCTGGGGAGCTTATAAGCAGCTAAAGCTCACAACTTTAGCTGGTTATTAGCTCCCAGCTTTAGCTGGGGAGCTTTAACCAGCTGGGGAGCTTTAACCAGCTGGGGAGCTTATAACCATATCTTTAGTAAAGTTTGAAGTGATGCTTGAAGATAAGCTTGAAGGTAATTCTGGCGAGTGAAGCTTTAGTATAAAGCTTGGGATAAAGGTCGATACCTGGCTTGGTTTTTATATTCTGTTGTACAGACTGACTTCCTGTTATTATTAATGGTGCGTGTGTGTGTGGGGGGGTGAATGTGGTGGTGTGGTGGTGAGTGTGGAGTGTGTGGTGGTGAATGTGATGGTGAATGTGTGGTGGTGAATGTGGTGGTGAGTGTGGTGGTGAGTGTGGTGGTGAACTTAGTGGTGAGTGTGGTGGAGTGTGTGGTGGTGAATGTGGAGTGTGTGGTGGTGAATGTGATGGTGAGTGTGGTGGTGAGTGTGGTGGTGAACTTAGTGGTGAGTGTGGTGGAGTGTGTGGTGGTGAATGTGGTGGAGTGTGTGGTGGTGAGTGTGGTGGAGTGTGTGGTGGTGAGTGTGGTGGTGAGTGTGGTGGAGTGTGTGGTGGTGAGTGTGGTGGAGTGTGTGGTGGTGAGTGTGGTGGAGTGTGTGGTGGTGAGTGTGGTGGTGAGTGTGGTGGAGTGTGTGGTGGTGAGTGTGGTGGAGTGTGTGGTGGTGAGTGTGGTGGTGAGTGTGGTGGAGTGTGTGGTGGTGAGTGTGGTGGAGTGTGTGGTGGTGAGTGTGGTGGAGTGTGTGGTGGTGAGTGTGGTGGTGAGTGTGGTGGAGTGTGGTGGTGTGTGGTGGAGTGTGTGGTGGTGAGTGTGGTGGTGAGTGTGGTGGAGTGTGTGGTGGTGAGTGTGGTGGTGAGTGTGGTGGTGAGTGTGGTGGAGTGTGTGGTGGTGAGTGTGGTGGTGGAGTGTGTGGTGGTGAGTGTGGTGGTGGTGAGTGTGGTGGTGGAGTGTGTGGTGGTGAGTGTGGTGGAGTGTGTGGTGGTGAGTGTGGTGGAGTGTGTGGTGTAGTGTGTGGTGGTGAGTGTGGTGGAGTGTGTGGTGGTGAGTGTGTGTGTACTCACCTAGTTGTACTCCCTAGTTGTGGTTTCAGTGGTCGAGTGACAGCTCCTGGCCCCGCCTCTTCACTGGCCGCTACTCAGTCACTCTTCCTGCTCCATGAACTTGATCATCAACTTCACATCATCTGCTAACAGGGGCACTTCAGAGACTATTCCTTCTGTCATGTCGTTCACAAATATCAGAAACAGCACCAGTCCTAGGAGTGATCCCTGTGGCACCCCGCTCGTTACAAGCGCCCACTCTGACACCTCGCCACATACTATGATTCACTGTTGTCTTCCTGATAGGCATTCCCTGATCCATTGTAGTGCATTCCCTGTTATCCCTGCCTGGTCCTCCAGCTTTTGCACTAATCTCTTTTGTGGAACTGTGTCAAACGCTTTTTTTACAGTCCAAGAAAATGCAGTCTACCGACCCCCCTCTCTCTCTCTTGTCTTACTGCCGTCACCCTGTCATAGAATTCCAGTAGGTTTGTGACGCAGGATTTCCCGTCCCTGAAACCGTGCTGGCTGTCATTGATGTGTGTGTGTGTGTGTGTGTGTGTGTGTGTGTGTGTGTGTGTGTGTGTATGTGTGTGTGTGTGTGTGTGTGTGTGGTGGTGTGTGTGTGTGTGGTGGTGGTGTGTGTGTGGTGGTGGTGGTGTGTGTGTGGTCTACCAAGAGTGTTCCCAGTGTCAGTACCCTCGTATCCTGGTCCCAGACCAGGTCCTGCATCAATCCAGCTGTTGTTGCTAGCCCCAGACACTATAACGTAAGCTAAACTGAGAAGTCTTGGTCCCCTAACACTAATTTTTTTTCCATAGCGTATTCATTGCACCCTGCTATTCACTGGGATATTTTGCACCGACTGCCAAGCCTCTTACTTTCATGGGTAACTGTGAGTGTGTGGTGGGCTGAAGGATAGTGAGAGTAATGTTCAGTGCATGCTGAGTGGGACTGGTATGTTGGAGTAGGGGAGAACATGCTGGAGTGGGGAAGGTGGGTGAGTGAGGGGTTATGGAGTGGGCCAGGACTTTAAAGAGAGTATTAGAGTCGGAAATGCAGGTGTTGTGAGGTATGTTCCAACACCTGTTATGCACTGTTGTTATTACTGGTAGAACTGCTGGTGCTGGTGGTGGTAGTGCTGGTGGTAGTAGTGTTGGTGGTAGTAGTGTTGGTGGTGGTAATGTTGGTGCTGCTGGTAGTAGTGTTGGTGGTAGTAGTGTTGGTGCTGCTGGTAGTAGTGTTGGTGCTGCTGGTAGTAGTGTTGGTGCTGCTGGTAGTAGTGTTGGTGCTGCTGGTAGTAGTGTTGGTGCTGCTGGTAGTAGTGTTGGTGCTGCTGGTAGTAGTGTTGGTGCTACTGGTAGTAGTGTTGGTGCTGCTGGTAGTAGTGTTGGTGCTGCTGGTAGTAGTGTTGGTGCTGCTGGTAGTAGTGTTGGTGCTGCTGGTAGTAGTGTTGGTGCTGCTGGTAGTAGTGTTGGTGCTGCTGGTAGTAGTGTTGGTGCTGCTGGTAGTAGTGTTGGTGCTGCTAGTAGTAGTGTTGGTGCTACTGGTAGTAGTGTTGGTGCTGCTGGTAGTAGTGTTGGTGCTGCTGGTAGTAGTGTTGGTGCTACTGGTAGTAGTGTTGGTGCTACTGGTAGTAGTGTTGGTGCTGCTGGTAGTAGTGTTGGTGCTGCTGGTAGTAGTGTTGGTGCTACTGGTAGTAGTGTTGGTGCTGCTGGTAGTAGTGTTGGTGCTGCTGGTAGTAGTGTTGGTGCTGCTGGTAGTAGTGTTGGTGCTACTGGTAGTAGTGTTGGTGCTGCTGGTAGTAGTGTTGGTGCTGCTGGTAGTAGTGTTGGTGCTGCTGGTAGTAGTGTTGGTGCTGCTGGTAGTAGTGTTGGTGCTACTGGTAGTAGTGTTGGTGCTACTGGTAGTAGTGTTGGTGCTACTGGTAGTAGTGTTGGTGCTGCTGGTAGTAGTGTTGGTGCTACTGGTAGTAGTGTTGGTGCTACTGGTAGTAGTGTTGGTGCTACTGGTAGTAGTGTTGGTGCTACTGATAGTAGTGTTGGTGCTGCTGGTAGTAGTGTTGGTGCTGCTGGTAGTAGTGTTGGTGCTACTGGTAGTAGTGTTGGTGCTGCTGGTAGTAGTGTTGGTGCTGCTGGTAGTAGTGTTGGTACTGCTGGTAGTAGTGTTGGTGCTACTGGTAGTAGTGTTGGTGGTACTGGTAGTAGTGTTGGTGCTGCTGGTAGTGTTGGTGCTACTGGTAGTAGTGTTGGTGCTGCTGGTAGTAGTGTTGGTGCTGCTGGTAGTAGTGTTGGTGCTGCTGGTAGTAGTGTTGGTGCTGCTGGTAGTAGTGTTGGTGCTGCTGGTAGTAGTGTTGGTGCTACTGGTAGTAGTGTTGGTGCTGCTGGTAGTAGTGTTGGTGCTACTGGTAGTAGTGTTGGTGCTGCTGGTAGTAGTGTTGGTGCTGCTGGTAGTAGTGTTGGTGCTACTGGTAGTAGTGTTGGTGCTGCTGGTAGTAGTGTTGGTGCTGCTGGTAGTAGTGTTGGTGCTGCTGATAGTAGTGTTGGTGCTGCTGGTAGTAGTGTTGGTGCTACTGGTAGTAGTGTTGGTGCTGCTGGTAGTAGGGTTGGTGCTACTGGTAGTAGTGTTGGTGCTACTGGTAGTAGTGTTGGTGCTGCTGGTAGTAGTGTTGGTGCTGCTGGTAGTAGTGTTGGTGCTGCTGGTAGTAGTGTTGGTGCTGCTGGTAGTAGTGTTGGTGCTGCTGGTAGTAGTGTTGGTGCTGCTGGTAGTAGTGTTGGTGCTGCTGGTAGTAGTGTTGGTGCTGCTGGTAGTAGTGTTGGTGCTGCTGGTAGTAGTGTTGGTGCTACTGGTAGTAGTGTTGGTGCTACTGGTAGTAGGGTTGGTGCTACTGGTAGTAGTGTTGGTGCTACTGGTAGTAGTGTTGGTGCTACTGGTAGTAGTGTTGGTGCTACTGGTAGTAGTGTTGGTGCTGCTGGTAGTAGTGTTGGTGCTGCTGGTAGTAGTGTTGGTGCTACTGGTAGTAGTGTTGGTGCTACTGGTAGTAGTGTTGGTGCTACTGGTAGTAGTGTTGGTGCTACTGGTAGAGGTATTTATGATGGTAGTAATTGTACTGGTTGTATTGGATGAGGTGCGTTCAGGTGTTGATGTGTTGCTGGTAGTGTTGATGTGTTGCTGGTAGTGTTGGTGTTGATGTGTTGCTGTTAGTGTTGATGTGTTGCTGGTAGTGTTGATGTGTTGCTGGTAGTGTTGATGTGTTGCTGGTAGTGTTGATGTGTTGCTGGTAGTGTTGATGTGTTACTGGTAGTGTTGATGTGTTACTGGTAGTGTTGATGTGTTGCTGGTAGTGTTGATGTGTTGCTGGTAGTGTTGGTGTTGATGTGTTGCTGGTAGTGTTGATGTGTTGCTGGTAGTGTTGATGTGTTGCTGGTAGTGTTGATGTGTTGCTGGTAGTGTTGATGTGTTACTGGTAGTGTTGATGTGTTGCTGGTAGTGTTGATGTGTTGCTGGTAGTGTTGATGTGTTGCTGGTAGTGTTGATGTGTTGCTGGTAGTGTTGATGTGTTGCTTGTAGTGTTGATGTGTTGCTGGTAGTGTTGATGTGTTGCTGGTAGTGTTGATGTGTTGCTGGTAGTGTTGATGTGTTGCTGGTAGTGTTGACGTGTTACTGGTAGTGTTGATGTGTTGCTGGTAGTGTTGATGTGTTGCTGGTAGTGTTGATGTGTTGCTGGTAGTGTTGATGTGTTGCTGGTAGTGTTGATGTGTTGCTGGTAGTGTTGATATGTTGCTGGTAGTGTTGATATGTTGCTGGTAATGTTGATGTGTTTCTGGTAGTGTTGATGTGTTGCTGGTAGTGTTGATATGTTGCTGGTAGTGTTGATGTGTTGCTGGTAGTGTTGATGTGTTGCTGGTAGTGTTGATATGTTGCTGGTAGTGTTGATATGTTGCTGGTAATGTTGATGTGTTTCTGGTAGTGTTGATGTTGCTGGTAGTGTTGATGTGTTGCTGGTAGTGTTGATATGTTGCTGGTAGTGTTGATATGTTGCTGGTAATGTTGATGTGTTTCTGGTAGTGTTGCTGGTAGTGTTGGTGTTGCTGGTAGTGTTGATGTGTTGCTGGTAGTGTTGATATGTTGCTGGTAGTGTTGATATGTTGCTGGTAGTGTTGATATGTTGCTGGTAGTGTTGATATGTTGCTGGTAGTGTTGATATGTTGCTGGTAGTGTTGATGTGTTGCTGGTAGTGTTGATGTGTTGCTGGTAGTGTTGATGTGTTGCTGGTAGTGTTGATATGTTGCTGGTAGTGTTGATATGTTGCTGGTAATGTTGATGTGTTTCTGGTAGTGTTGCTGGTAGTGTTGGTGTTGCTGGTAGTGTTGATGTGTTGCTGGTAGTGTTGATATGTTGCTGGTAGTGTTGATATGTTGCTGGTAGTGTTGATATGTTGCTGGTAGTGTTGATATGTTGCTGGTAGTGTTGATGTGTTGCTTGTAGTGTTGATGTGTTGCTGGTAGTGTTGATGTGTTGCTGGTAGTGTTGATGTGTTGCTGGTAGTGTTGATATGTTGCTGGTAGTGTTGATATGTTGCTGGTAATGTTGATGTGTTTCTGGTAGTGTTGCTGGTAGTGTTGGTGTTGCTGGTAGTGTTGATGTGTTGCTGGTAGTGTTGATGTGTTGCTGGTAGTGTTGATATGTTGCTGGTAGTGTTGATGTGTTGCTGGTAGTGTTGATGTGTTGCTGGTAGTGTTGATGTGTTGCTGGTAGTGTTGATATGTTGCTGGTAGTGTTGATATGTTGCTGGTAGTGTTGGTGTTGCTGGTAGTGTTGATATGTTGCTGGTAGTGTTGATATGTTGCTGGTAGTGTTGATGTGTTTCTGGTAGTGTTGATGTGTTGCTGGTAGTGTTGATATGTTGCTGGTAGTGTTGATATGTTGCTGGTAGTGTTGATATGTTGCTGGTAGTGTTGATGTGTTGCTGGTAGTGTTGATGTGTTGCTGGTAGTGTTGATGTGTTGCTGGTAGTGTTGATGTGTTACTGGTAGTGTTGATGTGTTGCTGGTAGTGTTGATGTGTTGCTGGTAGTGTTGATGTGTTGCTGGTAGTGTTGATATGTTGCTGGTAGTGTTGATATGTTGCTGGTAATGTTGATGTGTTTCTGGTAGTGTTGCTGGTAGTGTTGGTGTTGCTGGTAGTGTTGATGTGTTGCTGGTAGTGTTGATGTGTTGCTGGTAGTGTTGATATGTTGCTGGTAGTGTTGATGTGTTGCTGGTAGTGTTGATGTGTTGCTGGTAATGTTGATGTGTTGCTGGTAGTGTTGATATGTTGCTGGTAGTGTTGATATGTTGCTGGTAGTGTTGGTGTTGCTGGTAGTGTTGATGTGTTGCTGGTAGTGTTGATATGTTGCTGGTAGTGTTGATATGTTGCTGGTAGTGTTGATGTGTTGCTGGTAGTGTTGATGTGTTGCTGGTAGTGTTGATATGTTGCTTGTAGTGTTGATATGTTGCTGGTAGTGTTGATGTGTTGCTGGTAGTGTTGATGTGTTGCTGGTAGTGTTGATGTGTTGCTGGTAGTGTTGATGTGTTACTGGTAGTGTTGATGTGTTGCTGGTAGTGTTGATGTGTTGCTGGTAGTGTTGATGTGTTGCTGGTAGTGTTGATGTGTTGCTGGTAGTGTTGATATGTTGCTGGTAGTGTTGATGTGTTGCTGGTAGTGTTGATATGTTGCTGGTAGTGTTGATATGTTGCTGGTAGTGTTGATATGTTGCTGGTAGTGTTGATGTGTTGCTGGTAGTGTTGATATGTTGCTGGTAGTGTTGATATGTTGCTGGTAGTGTTGATATGTTGCTGGTAGTGTTGATATGTTGCTGGTAGTGTTGATATGTTGCTGGTAGTGTTGATATGTTGCTGGTAGTGTTGATGTGTTGCTGGTAGTGTTGATATGTTGCTGGTAGTGTTGATATGTTGCTGGTAGTGTTGATATGTTGCTGGTAGTGTTGATATGTTGCTGGTAGTGTTGATGTGTTGCTGGTAGTGTTGATGTGTTGCTGGTAGTGTTGATGTGTTGCTGGTAGTGTTGATATGTTGCTGGTAGTGTTGATATGTTGCTGGTAGTGTTGATGTGTTGCTGGTAGTGTTGATGTGTTGCTGGTAGTGTTGATATGTTGCTGGTAGTGTTGATGTGTTGCTGGTAGTGTTGATGTGTTGCTGGTAGTGTTGATATGTTGCTGGTAGTGTTGGTGTGTTGCTGGTAGTGTTGATATGTTGCTGGTAGTGTTGGTGTGTTGCTGGTAGTGTTGATGTGTTGCTGGTAGTGTTGATATGTTGCTGGTAGTGTTGGTGTGTTGCTGGTAGTGTTGATATGTTGCTGGTAGTGTTGGTGTGTTGCTGGTAGTGTTGATGTGTTGCTGGTAGTGTTGATATGTTGCTGGTAGTGTTGGTGTGTTGCTGGTAGTGTTGATATGTTGCTGGTAGTGTTGATGTGTTGCTGGTAGTGTTGATGTGTTGCTGGTAGTGTTGATGTGTTGCTGGTAGTGTTGATATGTTGCTGGTAATGTTGATGTGTTGCTGGTAGTGTTGATATGTTGCTGGTAGTGTTGATATGTTGCTGGTAGTGTTGATGTGTTGCTGGTAGTGTTGATGTGTTGCTGGTAGTGTTGATATGTTGCTGGTAGTGTTGGTGTGTTGCTGGTAGTGTTGATATGTTGCTGGTAGTGTTGATGTGTTGCTGGTAGTGTTGATGTGTTGCTGGTAGTGGCGGTAGGGTTATTGGTGATTTGGATGGTAGTGGTGTTGGTGGTGGTGTGTGGTTAAGGCAGCTGGTTCTCATGTTTGTGTCGTTTCCATGACAACAGTGACGCAGTCTACATGAGGGGGTGAAGGAAGGAGAGGGAGAGGGGGATGAAGAGGAGGAGGAGGAGGCAGGAAGAATGACAGTGCCTTGAGAAACATACAGAGAAAAATGACAAAATTAATCCAGTGTACATGGAATCCTTCGTACTGTGATAGAATGAGAGCCCTTAACGTACACCCTCCTGAATGACGTAGAATGAGGGGAGACATTCTGCAGGTATATAAATGGAGGGCAGGTTTAAACAAAGGATATATAAATACAGTGCTAGGAATATCAAACCAGCATAGACTCGAGACCATTGCATTCAAGTTTGATAATTTCATATTTAGAAAGGTATATAGAGGAATACCAGTCTATCACTGGACCTGCAGGTGGGTGGAACAGTCTGTCGAGTCGAGTCATATAAGCTACAACACTGGTAAGCATTAAAAACAAGCTTGACAAATATACGAATGAGGAACTTTGGACTAGAGAAGGACTTGCCTAGAATGGATCAACGGACACGGGGTGAACATACACCAGAACTCAGGGACTGACCACCACAAAATTCCTTCTTCTCCAAGCTGAAGGACTGATAACCTTCGCATCTACCTGTAAACTGCTCATGCTGTCTCTTGTATTTCGACTGAAGAATCCAGTAATGAGGCCCATTGTGGTGCCCATCTCTGTACATGTTATGAGCTAAATATACGAGTTAAACAAGTCAGTAGTACTAGTATTGATGATACTAGTGGGCTGCTATTTGTGGAGGGGTACCAGTAGTACTAGTGGGGTGGTAATGGTGGTACTGATAGTGCTAATGGGAGGATAGTCGTACTAGCGGGTGGCTGTGGTCCTTACTTGCGACATTGATCGCCAGAGGGATATATTTGGAACAGGATTTAATTTGGTATTTTCAGATTATAATGTATGTACGGCGCTGTTGCTGCTGCTGCTTCTGATTCTGTTGCTGTTGTGGCTGCTGACCAGAGTAGCACACTGGCTGTTACTGACCACGAAAATTGCCCTGTTGAATTTACTGATACGTCTCTCTCTCTCTCTGTTCACAAAGACTATGGTAATAAAGACATTTGTGCAACGTTTAGAACATTTTATTCGATGTTTCGCCCCTCTCATGACTTTCTTCATCCCCAAAAGACATTTCTTACAAAGACTGACCTTTGTGGTATGCAAGGAAGAGGTCAGACACACGACCTTTGACTTGCCTCAAGGGTCAGCTCGTATCTGGTCAAGGCACTGGGTGCAGAGGTGGCAGGTGTTGGTCGAACACGTGCTGGAGGTTACAGGTGTTGTTGGAACAGATTCTGGAGGTGGAACCACAACGCTGAACCACTGCACTGGACCACAAAACTGGACCACATTACGATTTCGCGAGTCTGGACTACCACACTGGACTACAACACTGGTCCACAGCACTGGACTACAACACTCGTCCACAACACTGGACCACAACGCTGGACCACAATGCTGGACCACAACGTTGGACCACAACACTGGACTACAACATTGGTCCACAACACTTGACCACAACACTTGACCACAACACTTGACCACAACACTTGACCACAACACTTGACCACAACACTTGACCACAACACTAGACCACAACACTGGACCACAACACTTGACCACAACACTGGACCACAACACTAGACCACAACGCTGGACCACAACACTGGACCACAACACTGGACCACAACGCTGGACCACAACGCTGGACCACAACACTGGACCACAACACTGGACCACACCATATTCTTGTACATTCTACAGTCTTTGAGAGGTGTAGGAGAGGTTAAAGTTGAGCTTGTGGGAGTTGATGTACGGGGCTTTACAACCGCTCTCTCTGAAATTGATGATAAGATTTTTCTCCTTTAGAGAGAGTGAGTGAGTCAGGTAAAGTGAGAAAACCTCTGGTAGGAAGGCTGTGTGTGATTCAAGAAGTGTGTATGTGTGAGAGGGAGAGAGAGAGAGAGAGAGAGAGATAGGGAGAGAGGATTCTTCACTCTGTCTGTCACTGGCTCCAGGAAATAACCTGGAGACTTGTGGAATTCAGCTGGGTGCTGAGCTGTGGCAAGACTTTTCCTGGTGATCTTACCGACTTCATTTTCTCTAGCAGTCCATCTTTCTGAAGTCTCACAGGTGAGACCGTGCAGACCGTACTGGCCAGCTATCATCCTGTCTCAAATGCAGTTACACTCAGTGTAAACTCATAGCAAAGAGGCGGCTTTCAATTAAGAATGACATCTCCAGAGTAATGTGAACTCACAGCTGACGGGCTGGTTCTCTTCGTATAGAAACTTGTCCTCTGTCATCGCTGTGGGGGTCCGTGCTGGGGCTGTTCCACCTATATTGATTAATGATCAAGGATTCACCTGGTCTGTTTTGTCAATGGTTGTTCTGCGCACACACACACACACACACACACACACACACACACACACACACACACACACACACACACACACACACACACACACACACACACACACACACACACACACACATATATATATATATATATATATATATATATATATATATATATATATATATATATATATATGCGCCTCTTCTTTCCCATTCCTTTACTTTGTCACTGTACTGCATTCTTTTATCCTTTTTCCTTCTTGTATACCGTCTCGTTTCTTCCGTCCCGTGACTGGAGAGGGTAAGTCTGTGGATGGCTATTGTTACTTAACTCGCTAACAATACCCAGAATATCGTAGAGAGTACACCAGGACTACCTTAAGTTCCTATCTTGTGAAGGTATTACAACAACACTACCCACACTACTACTACCACACCACCAGTACCACTACCCACACCGCTAGTACCACACCCCCAATACCACTACCCACACCACTACTACCACACCCCCAATACCACTACCCACACCACTACTACCACACCCCCAATACCACTACCCACACCACTACTACCACACCCCCAGTACCACTACCCACACCACTACTACCACACCCCCAGTACCACTACTACCACACCCCCAGTACCACTACCCACACCACTACTACCACACCCCCAGTACCACTACCCACACCACTACTACCACACCCCCAGTACCACTACCCACACCACTACTACCACACCCTCAGTACCACTACTACCACACCCCCAGTACCACTACCCACACCACTACTACCACACCCCCAATACCACTACCCACACTACTACCACACCCCCAGTACCACTACCCACACCACTACTACCACACCCTCAGTACCACTACTACCACACCCCCAATACCACTACCCACACCACTACTACCACACCCCCAATACCACTACCCACACTACTACCACACCCCCAGTACCACTACCCACACCACTACTACCACACCACCAGTACCACTACCCACACCACTACTACCACACCCCCAGTACCACTACCCACACCACTACTACCACACCCCCAGTACCACTACCCACACCACTACTACCACTACTCACACTACTACTACTACCACACCACCAGTACCACTACCCACACCACTACTACCACACCACCAGTACCACTACCCACACCACTACTACTACCCACACCACTACCACACCACCAGTACCACTACCCACACCACTACTACCACACCACCAGTACCACTACCCACACCACTACTACCACACCACAAGTACCACTACCCACACCACTACTACCACACCACCAGTACCACTACCCACACCACCAGTACCACTACCCACACCACCAGTACCACTACCCACACCACTACTACCACACCACCAGTACCACTACCCACACCACTACTACCACACCACCAGTACCACTACCCACACCACTACTACCACACCACCAGTACCACTACCCACACCACTACTACCACACCACCAGTACCACTACCCACACTACTACCACACCAGTATCACTACCCACACCACTAACTACTACCACACCACCAATACCACTACCCACACTACTACTACTACACCACCAGTACCACTACCCACACTACTACCACACCACCAGTACCACTAACCACACCACTGCTACCACTAACCACACCACCAGTACCACTAACCACACCACTACTACTACTACCCACACAATTAGTACCACACCACTACCACACCATTACCACACCACTAGTACCACACCAATAGTACCACACCACTACTACCACACTAGTACCACACCACTACTACCACTACCCACACTTCTTCCTCCTTCCTTCCCTTCCTCCCTCCTCCCCCATTCCCTCCCTCCATCCTTCCCTCCATCCTTCCCTCCCTCTTTCCCTCCCTCCTTCCCTCCCTCCTTACCTCCCTCCTTCCTTCCCTCCCTCCTTCCCTCCCTCCCTCCCTCACAAAGATAGCAGCAGGATGTGGGTTTTGTATCTGGGTTGAGTTAATTGGTCTTTGAAGCCCAGGCTCTTGTGTTGATCACAGTCTACCCGCCCACCACACTGCCCGCAAACTCTGATAAGGAAGCTGGCAGGAAGTGGGCGGGGGTGCTAGGGCGGGTGGGTTGTAAAGGTGGGCAGGTGGAGGCGAGTTTATGGTGGGAGGCATGAAAATAAGTGATGCCTTGTGGACCCTGAAGTCGGCAGTGTGGGTGTTGGTAAGGCTTGTGTGGGTGGGATGGGTGGGGGTATGGTAGGGTTGGAGGTGGTGTGTAGGTGGTGTTTGAGAGGGTGGTGGGTTGTGGGGTTTTAAGGTGAGAGAGTGCATGTCTAGCCTTCACTCACACTCTGTTACCACCCATCCTCCCCCTGCCCCCACCCATGTGGGCGGCAGGGAGGGGAGGTAGGTGGGGAGGCACGCTGGTAAGTGGGCAGGTGCGAGTGTAGGCGAGTCAGTGGATCGGTCAGTGAGTCAGTGGATCAGTTAGTGGGTTAATGAGTCAGTCAGTGAGTCATTCAATGGATCAGTGAGTCATTCAATGGATCAGTGAGTCATTCAGTGAGTCAGCGGATCAGTTAGTGAGTCAGTGGGTCAGTGAGTCATTCAGTGGGTCAGTGAGTCATTCAGTGGACCAATGAGTGAGTCAGTTTTGTTATGACACCCTAGACACGCCTCTCGACCTTCTCTTGTGTCATACACATCAATCTTTGATTTAGGTCACACAACTTGACCTAATATGAACTATGACCTGCTTCACCAGTTCTGACACAACCTGATCTTTCAGGAGTATTTTCCCAGTGATCCAGTGAAGCTTGTCTGACACAGCAACAGAACTGAATCCTGGGACAGAGAATCTCTTTCTGACTTAATTAAGCATATTATTGTACTTCCAGTAGTGGACCCCGCCCACCTGTGATTCCGTCTTCAACTGCTGCATCTCTCCACCTGCTCTATCTGCCTCAGTCATGCCCTGGGGCAGAGTGCTGGGGCAGGCAATCGATGGCTTTGTCGAAGTCAAGCGGGGTCAGAGTTATCTCATAAATAATGGAGATGCCAGCTGGGTTTTGCGTCCCATCTGTGAATAATTCATTTGGATTGTCAAAGTTTAGACTGAGTAATATCTCACTGAACACAGTCATGTTGTAACTCCAGTGTTTTATTTATTTGTGGTCAATGTGTGGTTCATTCTCCTTGAGGCTAAGACTTGGTACTGGATTTTGCACATCAGAAGAGTATTTAGGATTTTTTCAATTTCGTTTATGGCATTTTTGTCTGCTCTGTCTCCTGGGCCTTCTAGAAAACATTCAGTTTGAGCTCAGTATTTTCCACTTCCCTTGCTGGTGTTTGTTTTTGTTCTTCAGAAAGTCTGCAGCCACTGAGAAGTTCTGTAATTCTTCGTCTTCGTCTGTAGAGGAAGTGCCTCTCTCACTCTCTAACTTACATCTTCTAAGTGGTGTGTGTCTGGAGTAAACCGTTGAGCCTGGCCCAAGGCTGGGCTCTGGGAGTAGAAAAACTCGCGAAACTCATCAGTCATATTTTCTTCCCATTACATCTCACCTCGGTCATGAGTTATATGATCCCAGTTAATGTTTCTTTTTTTGGCAATAAACTTGTTCAATCCACCTTCATGATGACTGGTTGCATTTTGTTGTTGCAGGTTTTGAACCTCCATTAGGTTGTGGGCTGAATTAGTTGTTATTGACACCATTATGTTCCATACTAGATCCTCTTTTGTGAATATAAGGTCAAGGGAATTGTCAAGACTGTTCGTCCTCTGTTTGCCGGCTTAAGGGCCCACCCACATGTGATGCTACCTTCAACTGCTGCACTTCCCGTCTTCTACTGGCTAGAGTATACGAGTTTCCCCTCGATATACCTCTATTAAATTGCTACAGCCTGATACACGGGCGAAACGTCTCTCATTAAAGATATCCAGGTGTTGCATATGTCTTATTCATCTGTAATACACGTTACATACTTGATTTATAATATTTTTCTTGCCCTGACCTTTGCCCCAGTTGACTTGGGAATACCATGCATGGGTTGGCCACGCATGCCTCCGCCCCCCCCCCCCACGTGACCCTGGGTTGACCTTTTATGACTGGTGTTGTAGGCGGCGGCTGGGTCAGGGTCATAACTTTAACTCCATCCGGAAATTACGTGGCATCCTGTGCTTCCTGATTCTGTGTTGATGTGATGTATCTTGCTCTGGTTCCAGCCTGCCTGGCCTGCTGTACCTCTGGTTCCAGCCTGCCTGGCCTGCTGTACCTCTGGTTCCAGTCTGCCTGGCCTGCTGTACCTCTGGTTCCAGTCTGCCTGGCCTGCTGTACCTCTGGTTCCAGCCTGCCTGGCCTGCTGTATCTCTGGTTCCAGCCTGCCTGGCCTGCTGTATCTCTGGTTCCAGCCTGCCTGGCCTGCTGTATCTCTGGTTCCAGCCTGCCTGGCCTGCTGTATCCCTGGTTCCAGCCTGCCTGGCCTGCTGTATCTCTGGTTCCAGCCTGCCTGGCTTGCTGTATCTCTGGTTCCAGCCTGCCTGGCCTGCTGTATCTCTGGTTCCAGCCTGCCTGGCCTGCTGTATCTCTGGTTCCAGCCTGCCTTGCATGCTGTATCTCTGGTTCCAGCCTGCCTGGCCTGCTGTATCTCTGGTTCCAGCCTGCCTGGCCTGCTGTATCTCTGGTTCCAGCCTGCCTGGCCTGCTGTATCTCTGGTTCCAGCCTGCCTGGCCTGCTGTATCTCTGGTTCCAGCCTGCCTGGCCTGCTGTATCTCTGGTTCCAGCCTGCCTGGCCTGCTGTACTTCTGGTTCCAGCCTGCCTGGCCTGCTGTATCTCTGGTTCCAGCCTACCTTGCCTGCTGTACCTCTGGTTCCATCCTGCCTGGCCTGCTGTATCTCTGGTTCCAGCCTGCCTGGCCTGCTGTACTTCTGGTTCCAGCCTGCCTGGCCTGCTGTACTTCTGGTTCCAGCCTTCCTGGCCTGCTGTACTTCTGGTTCCAGCCTTCCTGGCCTGCTGTACTTCTGGTTCCAGCCTTCCTGGCCTGCTGTACCTTTGGTTCCAGCCTGCCTGGTCTGCTGTACCTCTGGTTCCAGCCTGCCTGGCCTGCTGTACCTCTGGTTCCAGCCTGCCTGGCCTGCTGTACCTCTGGTTCCAGCCTGTCTGGCCTGCTGTACCTCTGGTTCCAGCCTGCCTGGCCTGCTGTACTTCTGGTTCCAGCCTGCCTGGCCTGCTGTACTTCTGGTTCCAGCCTGCCTGGCCTGCTGTACTTCTGGTTCCAGCCTGCCTGGCCTGCTGTACTTCTGGTTCCAGCCTGTCTGGCCTGCTGTACCTCTGGTTCCAGCCTGTCTGGCCTGCTGTACCTCTGGTTCCAGCTTGCCTGGCCTGCTGTACTTCTGATTCCAGCTTGCCTGGCCTGCTGTACCTCTGGTTCCAGCTTGCCTGGCCTGCTGTACCTCTGGTTCCAGCTTGCCTAGCCTGCTGTACCTCTGGTTCCAGCCTGCCTGGCCTGCTGTACCTCTGGTTCCAGCCTGCCTGGCCTGCTGTACCTCTGGTTCCAGCCTGCCTGGCCTGCTGTACCTCTGGTTCCAGCCTGCCTGGCCTGCTGTACCTCTGGTTCCAGCTTGCGTGGCCTGTACCTCTTGTTCTAGCTTGCCTGGCCTGCTGTACTTCTGGTTCCAGCTTGCTTGGCCTGCTGTACTTCTGGTTCCAGCTTGCCTGGCCTGCTGTACTTCTGGTTCCAGCTTGTCTGGCCTGCTGTACCTCTGGTTCCAGCCTGCCTGGCCTGCTGTACCTCTGGTTCCAGCTTGCCTGGCCTGCTGTACCTCTGGTTCCAGCTTGCCTGGCCTGCTGTACCTCTGGTTCCAGCTTGCCTGACCTGCTGTACCTCTGGTTCCAGCCTGCCTGGCCTGCTGTACTTCTGGTTCCAGCTTGCCTGGCCTGCTGTACCTCTGGTTCCAGCTTGCCTGGCCTGCTGTACTTCTGGTTCCAGCTTGCCTGGCCTGCTGTACTTCTGGTTCCAGCTTGCCTGGCCTGCTGTACTTCTGGTTCCAGCCTGCCTATCCTGCTGTACCAGTGACGTTGTTTGTGTCAACCTGCTCTGTGATTGGCTGTTTCAGGGAGTGACGTCATCAATATCAGAGTGCCCAAGAGTCCAATGAGAGACAAGACAAGGGATGTGATGTCAGACGTCTACAGACGTCATGCATCATCATGGTCGCTCCCTGGACCAACCTTGATGTCGTGAAGATCTTTGACTTTCACGCTTCCAGTCTTCCCCTGCCAGTCTGCCTCCTCTCTTCCCTGTCTTCCATGCCTGCCTTCCTCCTCTCTTCCATGCCTGCCTTCCTCCTCTCTTCCATGCCTGCCTTCCTCCTCTCTTCCATGCCTGCCTTCCGCCTCTCACCCTCTCTTCCCTGCCTGCCTTCCGCCTCTCACCTTCTCTTCCCTGCCTGCCTTCCGCCTCTCACCCTCTCTTCCCTGCCTGCCTGCGTTCCTCCTCTTTTTCCCTGCCTGCCTGCCTGCCTACTCTCTTCTCCGACCAATACGTGATTGCATAATAAACTTCTGCTGTCTGCCAGGTTCATTTCCAGTATATTAATGGCCGGTGTCTGCCTGCGACTCCCACTTTACCAGGAACTGTGCGTATACGCTCTAGTTGTGTGCTGATGTAAGGTGTGAGCCCCTGGCTAGTGGCTAGGGTAAGGGATGAACCCAAGGCTAGTGGATGGGGTAAGGGGTGAACCCAAGGTTAGTGGATAAAGTAAGGGGTGAAACCAAGGCTAGTGGATCCAGTAAGGGGTGAACCCAAGGCTAGTGGATCCAGTAAGGGGTGAACCCAAGGCTAGTGGATCCAGCCTGCCTATCCTGCTGTACCAGTGACGTTGTTTGTGTCAACCTGCTCTGTGATTGGCTGTTTCAGGGAGTGACGTCATCAATATCAGAGTGCCCAAGAGTCCAATGAGAGACAAGACAAGGGATGTGATGTCAGACGTCTACAGACGTCATGCATCATCATGGTCGCTCCCTGGACCAACCTTGATGTCGTGAAGATCTTTGACTTTCACGCTTCCAGTCTTCCCCTGCCAGTCTGCCTCCTCTCTTCCCTGTCTTCCATGCCTGCCTTCCTCCTCTCTTCCATGCCTGCCTTCCTCCTCTCTTCCATGCCTGCCTTCCTCCTCTCTTCCATGCCTGCCTTCCGCCTCTCACCCTCTCTTCCCTGCCTGCCTTCCGCCTCTCACCTTCTCTTCCCTGCCTGCCTTCCGCCTCTCACCCTCTCTTCCCTGCCTGCCTGCGTTCCTCCTCTTTTTCCCTGCCTGCCTGCCTGCCTACTCTCTTCTCCGACCAATACGTGATTGCATAATAAACTTCTGCTGTCTGCCAGGTTCATTTCCAGTATATTAATGGCCGGTGTCTGCCTGCGACTCCCACTTTACCAGGAACTGTGCGTATACGCTCTAGTTGTGTGCTGATGTAAGGTGTGAGCCCCTGGCTAGTGGCTAGGGTAAGGGATGAACCCAAGGCTAGTGGATGGGGTAAGGGGTGAACCCAAGGTTAGTGGATAAAGTAAGGGGTGAAACCAAGGCTAGTGGATCCAGTAAGGGGTGAACCCAAGGCTAGTGGATCCAGTAAGGGGTGAACCCAAGGCTAGTGGATCCAGCCTGCCTATCCTGCTGTACCAGTGACGTTGTTTGTGTCAACCTGCTCTGTGATTGGCTGTTTCAGGGAGTGACGTCATCAATATCAGAGTGCCCAAGAGTCCAATGAGAGACAAGACAAGGGATGTGATGTCAGACGTCTACAGACGTCATGCATCATCATGGTCGCTCCCTGGACCAACCTTGATGTCGTGAAGATCTTTGACTTTCACGCTTCCAGTCTTCCCCTGCCAGTCTGCCTCCTCTCTTCCCTGTCTTCCATGCCTGCCTTCCTCCTCTCTTCCATGCCTGCCTTCCTCCTCTCTTCCATGCCTGCCTTCCTCCTCTCTTCCATGCCTGCCTTCCGCCTCTCACCCTCTCTTCCCTGCCTGCCTTCCGCCTCTCACCTTCTCTTCCCTGCCTGCCTTCCGCCTCTCACCCTCTCTTCCCTGCCTGCCTGCGTTCCTCCTCTTTTTCCCTGCCTGCCTGCCTGCCTACTCTCTTCTCCGACCAATACGTGATTGCATAATAAACTTCTGCTGTCTGCCAGGTTCATTTCCAGTATATTAATGGCCGGTGTCTGCCTGCGACTCCCACTTTACCAGGAACTGTGCGTATACGCTCTAGTTGTGTGCTGATGTAAGGTGTGAGCCCCTGGCTAGTGGCTAGGGTAAGGGATGAACCCAAGGCTAGTGGATGGGGTAAGGGGTGAACCCAAGGTTAGTGGATAAAGTAAGGGGTGAAACCAAGGCTAGTGGATCCAGTAAGGGGTGAACCCAAGGCTAGTGGATCCAGTAAGGGGTGAACCCAAGGCTAGTGGATCCAGTAAGGGGTGAACCCAAGGTTAGTGGATCCAGTAAGGGGTGAACCCAAGGCTAGTGGATCCAGTAAGGGGTGCACCCAAGGCTAGTGGATCCAGTAAGGGGTGAACCCAAGGCTAGTGGATCCAGTAAGGGGTGAACCCAAGGTTAGTGGATCAAGTAATGGGTGAACCCAAGGTTAGTGGATCAAGTAATGGGTGAACCCAAGGTTAGTGGATAAAGTAAGGGGTGAAACCAAGGCTAGTGGATCCAGTAAGGGGTGAACCCAAGGCTAGTGGATCCAGTAAGGGGTGAACCCAAGGTTAGTGGATCAAGTAATGGGTGAACCCAAGGTTAGTGGATAAAGTAAGGGGTGAAACCAAGGCTAGTGGATCCAGTAAGGGGTGAACCCAAGGCTAGTGGATCCAGTAAGGGGTGAACCCAAGGTTAGTGGATCAAGTAATGGGTGAACCCAAGGTTAGTGGATAAAGTAAGGGGTGAAACCAAGGCTAGTGGATCCAGTAAGGGGTGAACCCAAGGTTAGTGGATCAAGTAATGGGTGAACCCAAGGTTAGTGGATAAAGTAAGGGGTGAAACCAAGGCTAGTGGATCCAGTAAGGGGTGAACCCAAGGCTAGTGGATCCAGTAAGGGGTGAACCCAAGGTTAGTGGATCCAGTAAGGGGTGAACCCAAGGCTAGTGGATCCAGTAAGGGGTGAACCCAAGGTTAGTGGATCAAGTAATGGGTGAACCCAAGGCTAGTGGATCCAGTAAGGGGTGCACCCAAGGCTAGTGGATCCAGTAAGGGGTGAAACCTTAAATGTGGATTCTGTCAAGGGAGAACTTGAATAAGGATAAAGGCAATAGGAAGAGGGATGAGAATAGAGGAATCAGTGATAGTGTGGAGGCAGTAGACAGAGCAGTGCATCCATAACTCACTTAGCTGTGAGGTAAGGTAGCAGGGGTGACTGCAGGCAACAATTATTGCAGCTGCAGGCCTACAGGCCGCGAACAGCAACAGGCTGGTTGACCAGCCAGCCATAAGCCTTTGGCTGGTCTGTGAGAGTTGAAGAACTCGAGAAGTGGGTCATAGGCTTGTCATAAGTATTTGTGTGTGTGTGTGTGTGTGTGTGTGTGTGTGTGTGTGTGTGTGTGTTCGTTCCCAAAGAATTGCAGAAAAACAATATCTTGAAAAGTGTGTTTAATCTCTTAAGTGACGTGTCAAGGGAACTAAGAACTAGGGCTGTCACCCCGCGGCATCGAAATCTTTGACAGTTCAAAAGCAGAATTGCTAAGCACATGGTTTCACAATAATTGGACATCCCAGGGCAACATGGATATAGAGCAGCTCGTTCCTGTTTCGTAATTGCTCGACCATTACAACATGGACTTGGATGCGCTGGAAGACAGGCGAATGCGTATGTAATGTACACATACTTTACGAAAGTCTTCGACAAGTGCGATGTTGGTGTAATAGAGCAGAAATTGCCATCAGAAATGTAAAGATGGGATGGTATTTTCAACTTGTCTAGCAAGTTGAACCCAAAGATCCCTTACTGGTACAACATGGATGTGAGGCGAACAGTAAACTAGCCACTACCATCCACAGGATGGATGTGAGGCGAACAGTAAACTAGCCACTACCATCCACCTGATGGATGTGAGGCGAACAGTAAACTAGCCACTACCATCCACCTGATGGATGTGAGGCGAACAGTAAACTAGCCACTACCATCCACAGGATGGATGTGAGGCGAACAGTAAACTAGCCACTACCATCCACCTGATGGATGTGAGGCGAACAGTAAACTAGCCACTACCATCCACAGGATGGATGCGAGGCGAACAGTAAACTAGCCACTACCATCCACAGGATTGATGTGAGGCGAACAATAAACTAGCCACTACCATCCACAGGATGGATGTGAGGCGAACAATAAACTAGCCACTACCATCCACAGGATCTAACCTACCACATACAGTCACCACTACGTTACACCCTACCCTATCCTTCCCTCCAGTATGCCGTAATTCTTTATCATTCTCGTATCTGACACAGACATAAATCATAACACTGTATCATTCTTCACAGACGATACTGGAATGTGTATGAGTTTGTCACCCAAATCTCCAGGAAGATACGAAGCGAGTCTTCCAGTGGGCCAGGGAAAACAAGATATGTTAAACAATGACAGATGGCGAGCTTCAAGTGGAAGAATTGGGAAAAATAACAATAAGAAGAGAACACATAACACAAATAAATTATAGGAGTGCTGCCATCCACAGGATGGATATGTGGTGGACTGTGAACTAGCCATTACTATCCACAAAATGGATATGCGGTGCACTGTGAACTAGCCGCTACCATCCACAAGATGAATATGTGGTGCACTCTAAACCAGCCACTACCATCCACAGGATGGATATGGGGTTAACAGTAAACTAACCACTATCATTCACAGGACTAACTACCATATATTCACCACTACGTTACCCCCTACCCTATCCTTCCCTCCCTCTCTGCCACCACCTCCCCCCCCCCGGTGCCACCACAGGCTCTGCGCCACTAGGGATCAAGGCAGCGTTAGTGTAACGCCGCTAATGATTGGGAACAATGAGGGGACTGGGGTTAAATCCCGGGGGGAAGGAGGAGCAGTACTTGGCATTTGTAATGCTTTACCAACAGCCACTTAGTGGAGCTCTACCTCGTGGACCCTTACCTCCTCTCTTTTCACTTACCTCCTCCCCAGGGTTCTTAAAGACAGCCAGAAGTCTTGAAGACAGCCTGGGGTCTTGAAGACAGCCAGAAGTCTTGAAGACAGCCTGGGGTCTTGAAGACAGCCAGAAGTCTTGAAGACAGCCTGGGGTCTTGAAGACAGCCTGGGGTCTTGAAGACAGCCTGGGGTCTTGAAGACAGCCTGGGGTCTTGAAGACAGCCTGGGAGATTTTGAGGTTATACATTATCCTTTCATTTAGAAAGGAGCGGCCGGGAGGGGGAGGGAGCGAGGTGAACAGCTGCCGCCCTTTTTTTTCCATTTTTCCCGCGTAAAGCGAGCTCTTTCTCTCACTGTGCAGTTTTGGCGCGTATGAATTTGGCGCGCGCTGAAATTTAACGAAATGTATTGGAGCGAGAAGGATTTAGCGGGAAGGGATTAAAGAATTGGGAGGGGGAATATATTGGCGAATGAACATTTTAGCGCTAGGGAAGTGGCGAAATATCAATATACCATTACCGTACCTGTGTCTGGTGTTGCGAGTTATTCTCGCAATCACCAATAACGGCGATAGGGCTCTCTTTACCAGCTCGGACAGTAGAATTTTCAGCAGTTATTGGGATTATGAAACTTGGCCGGAGGATTTTGGTTTAATTTTGGCGATATAAGTGCTTCGATTTTTTTGTGGTCAAGAATTTTGGCGTGGGAGATTATATCGGTAATTGCATTTACTGGGAGACAGGTGATGGGGTTTACTGGGAGACCCGTGTTGGGATTTACTGGGAGACCCGTGTTGGTTCCTGATCAGCCGGGCTGTGGCTCATACGTTGGTTTGCGTGCAGCCAGCAGCAACAGCCTGGTTGATCAGGCGCTGATCCACCAGGAGGCCTGGTCACAGACCGGGCCGCGGGGGCGTTGACCCCCGAAACTCTCTCCAGGTAAACTCCAGGGGAGACCCGTGTTGGGATTTACTGGGAGACCCGCGGTGGGATTTACTGGGAGACCCGCGGTGGGATTTACCGGGAGACCAGTAGTAGGATTAACCGGGGGACCAGTGATGGGATTTACCGGGAGACCAGCAGTAGGATTTACTGGGAAACCAGTGATGGGATTTACCGGGAGACGAGTGGTGGGATTTACTGGAAGACAGGTGGTGGGAGAGGAAGACAGCATTTAGGGGATTTTGGAGGAAGCAGACTTGGCTAATCCGGTTAATCTGCTTAATGTCTCTTAATTTACTGTAAAAGCTGCAATGACTGCTTCTGTTTTTTTGTGTAAGACCCTTGAGAGGGAGGGAGAGAGAGGGGGAGTGAGGTAGAGAGGGAGGGAGAAATGGAAAGGTAGAGAAGGTAAAGCAAGGGAGAGTATATTTGGGTGAAATTTGCTTTGGGAGGCGGGAGGGAGAAGGCTAGGTATGGTAGGTATCAAGTAGGTAGGTAGGTAACTTGGTAGGAACACAGGTATGTAGGTATATATGAGCGTCAGTAGGGAGATAGGCAGGTAGTAAGGCAGACAGAGACAATCCACAACATACTGTAGTAAATGAACCGTGGCAGGCTACCACCGCAGACTTTATGTCGGGGGCAAACTTCAAACTATGATTGCTGGCTGTGTGTGTGTGTGTGTGTGTGTGTGTGTGTGTGTGTGTGTGTGTGTGTGTGTGTGTGTGTGTGTGTGTGTGTGTGTGTGTGTCGTCGACGTTAAACACTTTCGTTTTTCTCAGGGGGATAGGTTCTGTGTACTGTTGACCCATGATTCCTTTCCTTGACTTTTTTGTGTGGAGGAAGAAGAACACGTTGCAAAA
>NC_091298.1:61016250-61023750 GCF_038502225.1 Cherax quadricarinatus
TATAAGAGATATTTTTAGAAAGGACTTAGTTTTAAACGAGTTTTTTGCTAATTGACCAGTTTTACCTATTCGGCACGACACCACTGCTGGCACTCACACAACACTGGTGGCACTCTCACAACACTAGTGGCACTCACACAACACTGGTGGTACACTCACACAACACTAGTGGCACCCTCACAACACTGGTGGAACACTCACACAACACTAGTGGCACCCTCACAACACTGGTGGCACCTACAACACTGGTGACACAACACTGGTGACACCTACAACACTGGTGACACAACACTGGTGACACACAACGCTGGTAGCACTCTCACACAACACTGGTGGCACTTTCAATATCTCAACATTTTAACCCTGGGTCTGGCCTCTGGCTTACTCATTGTCTCACACAACACTGGGTCTGGCCTCTGGCTTACTCATTGTCTCACACAACACTGGGTCTGGCCTCTGGCTTACTCATTGTCTCACACAACACTGGGTCTGGCCTCTGGTTCAGTCATTGTCTCACACAACACTGGGTCTGGCCTCTGGCTTACTCATTGTCTCACACAACACTGGGTCTGGCCTCTGGTTCAGTCATTGTCTCACACAACACTGGGTCTGGCCTCTGGTTCAGTCATTGTCTCACACAACACTGGGTCTGGCCTCTGGTTCAGTCATTGTCTCACACAACACTGGGTCTGGCCTCTGGTTCAGTCATTGTCTCACACAACACTGGGTCTGGCCTCTGGTTCAGTCATTGTCTCACACAACACTGGGTCTGGCCTCTGGTTCAGCCATTGTCTCGCACAACACTGGGTCTGGCCTCTGGCTTACTCATTGTCTCACACAACACTGGGTCTGGCCTCTGGCTTACTCATTGTCTCACACAACACTGGGTCTGGCCTCTGGCTTACTCATTGTCTCACACAACACTGGGTCTGGCCTCTGGTTCAGTCATTGTCTCACACAACACTGGGTCTGGCCTCTGGCTTACTCATTGTCTCACACAACACTGGGTCTGGCCTCTGGTTCAGTCATTGTCTCACACAACACTGGGTCTGGCCTCTGGTTCAGTCATTGTCTCACACAACACTGGGTCTGGCCTCTGGTTCAGTCATTGTCTCACACAACACTGGGTCTGGCCTCTGGTTCAGTCATTGTCTCACACAACACTGGGTCTGGCCTCTGGTTCAGTCATTGTCTCACACAACACTGGGTCTGGCCTCTGGTTCACCCATTGTCTCGCACAACACTGGGTCTGGCCTCTGGCTTACTCATTGTCTCACACAACACTGGGTCTGGCCTCTGGTTCAGTCATTGTCTCACACAACACTGGGTCTGGCCTCTGGTTCAGTCATTGTCTCGCACAACACTGGGTCTGGCCTCTGGTTCAGTCATTGTCTCACACAACACTGGGTCTGGCCTCTGGTTCAGTCATTGTCTCACACAACACTGGGTCTGGCCTCTGGTTCAGTCATTGTCTCGCACAACACTGGGTCTGGCCTCTGGTTCAGTCATTGTCTCGCACAATACTGGGTCTGGCCTCTGGTTCAGTCATTGTCTCACACAACACTGGGTCTGGCCTCTGGTTCAGTCATTGTCTCACACAACACTGGGTCTGGCCTCTGGTTCATTGTCTCGCACAATACTGGGTCTGGCCTCTGGTTCAGTCATTGTCTCACACAACACTGGGTCTGGCCTCTGGTTCATTGTCTCGCACAATACTGGGTCTGGCCTCTGGTTCAGTCATTGTCTCACACAACACTGGGTCTGGCCTCTGGTTCAGTCATTGTCTCACACAACACTGGGTCTGGCCTCTGGTTCATTGTCTCGCACAATACTGGGTCTGGCCTCTGGTTCAGTCATTGTCTCACACAACACTGGGTCTGGCCTCTGGTTCAGTCATTGTCTCACACAATACTGGGTCTGGCCTCTGGTTCAGTCATTGTCTCACACAAGACTGGGTCTGGCCTCTGGTTCAGTCATTGTCTCACACAACACTGGGTCTGGCCTCTGGTTCATTGTCTCGCACAATACTGGGTCTGGCCTCTGGTTCAGTCATTGTCTCACACAACACTGGGTCTGGCCTCTGGTTCAGTCATTGTCTCGCACAATACTGGGTCTGGCCTCTGGTTCAGTCATTGTCTCACACAACACTGGGTCTGGCCTCTGGTTCAGTCATTGTCTCACACAACACTGGGTCTGGCCTCTGGTTCAGTCATTGTCTCACACAATACTGGGTCTGGCCTCTGGTTCAGTCATTGTCTCGCACAATACTGGGTCTGGCCTCTGGTTCAGTCATTGTCTCGCACAATACTGGGTCTGGCCTCTGGTTCAGTCATTGTCTCACACAACACTGGGTCTGGCCTCTGGTTCAGTCGTTGTCTCACACAACACTGGGTCTGGCCTCTGGTTCAGTCATTGTCTTGCACAACACTGGGTCTGGCCTCTGGTTCAGTCATTGTCTCGCACAATACTGGGTCTGGCCTCTGGTTCAGTCATTCTCACACAACACTGGGTCTGGCCTCTGGTTCAGTCATTCTCACACAACACTGGGTCTGGCCTCTGATTCAGTCGTTGTCTCACACAACACTGGGTCTGGCCTCTGGTTCAGTCATTCTCACACAACACTGGGTCTGGCCTCTGATTCAGTCGTTGTCTCACACAACACTGGGTCTGGCCTCTGGTTCAGTCATTGTCTCACACAACACTGGGTCTGGCCTCTGGTTCAGTCATTGTCTTGCACAATACTGGGTCTGGCCTCTGGTTCAGTCATTCTCACACAACACTGGGTCTGGCCTCTGGTTCAGTCATTCTCACACAACACTGGGTCTGGCCTCTGGTTCAGTCATTGTCTTGCACAACACTGGGTCTGGCCTCTGGTTCAGTCATTCTCACACAACACTGGGTCTGGCCTCTGGTTCAGTCATTCTCACACAACACTGGGTCTGGCCTCTGGTTCAGTCATTCTCACACAACACTGGGTCTGGCCTCTGATTCAGTCGTTGTCTCACACAACACTGGGTCTGGCCTCTGGTTCAGTCATTCTCACACAACACTGGATCTGGCCTCTGGTTCAGTCATTGTCTTGCACAACACTGGGTCTGGCCTCTGGTTCAGTCATTCTCACACAACACTGGGTCTGGCCTCTGGTTCAGTCATTCTCACACAACACTGGGTCTGGCCTCTGGTTCAGTCATTCTCACACAACACTGGGTCTGGCCTCTGGTTCAGTCATTGTCTTGCACAACACTGGGTCTGGCCTCTGGTTCAGTCATTCTCACACAACACTGGGTCTGGCCTCTGGTTCAGTCATTGTCTTGCACAACACTGGGTCTGGCCTCTGGTTCAGTCATTGTCTTGCACAACACTGGGTCTGGCCTCTGGTTCAGTCATTGTCTTGCACAACACTGGGTCTGGCCTCTGGTTCAGTCATTCTCACACAACACTGGGTCTGGCCTCTGGTTCAGTCATTGTCTTGCACAACACTGGGTCTGGCCTCTGGTTCAGTCATTGTCTCACATAATCCACGCTACTGGCTCGTAAATGAATACTTTCTTCTATTTCTGGGATATAATAACCCTGTGTCCTCCCCAGCTACTTCGAGGGGCGGGGGGAGAGGGGAGGAGGTTGCTACTACTGGGGTGACGTTGATGTGTGGTGGGGGAGAGGAGGAGGTTGTTATTACTGGAGTGACGTTGATGTGTGGTGGGGGAGAGGAGGAGGTTGTTATTACTGGAGTGACGTTGATGTTTGGTGGGGGAGAGGAGGAGGTTGTTATTACTGGAGTGACGTTGATGTGTGGTGGGGGAGAGGAGGAGGTTGTTATTACTGGAGTGACGTTGATGTGTGGTGGGGGAGAGGAGGAGGTTGCTACTACTGGGGTGACGTTGACTGGTGTAGGGGTTGTTAATACCGGAGTGGTCTCAGCCTGCGTACAAGAGAGGGTTGTGCTATAACTCCCTATATAACATCATGTAGTATGGTGGTGTAGTGGACTACGGCGTCCAGAAATTTACTTGGCTTCCCGGGAGGCTGGTTAAATATCTCGGGTTAGATCCCCGGCTGGTCGTAATATTATTTGCTTAAACACTACCACTTGTTTCGTGGATGATATATATATATATATATATATATATATATATATATATATATATATATATATATATATATATATATATATATATATATATATATATATATATATATATATAGTGAGTGTGTGTGTGTGTGTGGGAGGTAGTGACAGGGGGGGAGGGGGTTGTAGGCTGAAAGGTGAAGGGTTTAGGGATGCTCGACTCCCTTTTGTAGTCTCTACGTCTTCTCCTCTCCCTCGTCCATTCTTCCTCTCCTTGCTCACAATCATTCACTCTTTCTCATATATGTTTGTCTCACACAACACTTAACTTTTTTACATGTGTTTACACACACACACACACACACACACACACACACACAAAATGTATATATACACATATTTTGGCTTATAAGTTACAAAGGATGTTTAACTCTGAGAGTGTCAAGGCATGAAGGTGTGCATGCAATATACATGTTGCAGGAAGGTACGGTGATCAACCTCTTGCAAGGAGCTCAAAAAGTGGATCATTGGCCGTATCTGAGATGTATGTCTTCAAGGGGATACTGGAGAAGTGTCTACAGGTACAAGGACACAAGTGTAATGTGGTATTTTATTGTGGCAACGTTTCGCTCTCCAGGAGCTTTATGAAGCTGTTAGAAACGTTACAGCGACACAGAGGGTATATATACTAGGTATTAGGTATATATGAATATTGAGACACTTATTGAATAAGTGTCTCAATCTTCATATATACCTAATACGTAGTATACATACCCTCTGTGTCGCTGTAACGTTTCTAACAGCTTCATAAAGCTCCTGGAGAGCGAAACGTTGCCACAATAAAATACCACATTACTTGCACTTTTGTCCTTGTACCTGAGATATTGTGGATAATTCGACCAACATTATCACACGGGTCTACGGGTAGGAGGACTGAGTGAGCCAGGGTGTGTTGGTCTGCTAGTAACAACTGTTTGGTTGATCGGGTCAGTTATTAGGTAAGTCTGGCCACTGGCTGGGCTACCTGTGGTAGATTTGACTCTTGAAACCTGACACAGGTATGTTGTAGAGGGGTGGTGGGGGTGATCAACCTCCACTTTCTCTCTCTCTCTCTCTCTCTTTGTCTGTCTGTCTGTCTCTCTCTCTCTCTCTCTCTCTCTCTTTGTCTGTCTGTCTGTCTCTCTCTCTCTCTCTCTCTCTCTCTCTCTCTCTCTCTCTCTCTCTCTCTCACACACACACACACACACACACACACACACACACACACACTCACCCCCGTAGCAATCGACTTCCCCCTACCCTCACCACCCCCTCTCCTCACCTCCCTTCCCCCCTCACCTCCCTTCCCCCCTCCTGAAGCATCATTCTTCACCCTTCCCTACTTCCCCCCCCCTCACACACATCTTCCCATCCTGACCCATCCTTACTATACTCCCTCACTCCCTTCCCTTCCCTTCCCTTCCCTTCCCTTCCCTTCCCTTCCCTTCCCTTCCCTTCCCTCACCCCAACACCTCCCCCATCACCTACACAAAACGTGTAATTATGTAGTTGATGGTGTTTTTGTTGTAGTGGCGGACCAAGTAATTACTGTCACTTTTATACAGATAAATGACCAAAGAAAAGTAATTGGATTCGAAATTTACCATCCGACAACAACTTCGTCTATTTTGTGTGTATGTATGTATATATATATATATATATATATATATATATATATATATATATATATATATATATATATATATATATTCTTTTTCTTCTTTCAACACACCGGCAGTATCCCACCGAGGCGGGGTGGCCCTTTAAAAGGATAAACGAAAGTTTCTCCTTTTACATTTAGTAATTTATACAGGAGAAGAGGTTACTAGCCCCTTGCTCCCGGCATTTTAGTCGCCTCTTGCAACACGCATGGCTTACGGAGAAAGAATTCTGTTCCACTTCCCCATGGAGATAAGAGGAAATAAGAACAAGAACTAGAAAGAAAATAGCAGAAAACCCAGAGGGGTGTGTATATATATGCTTGTACATGTACGTGTAGTGTGACCTAAGTGTAAGTAGAAGTAGCAAGACGTACCTGAAATCTTGCATGTTTATGAGACAGAAAAAAGACACCAGCAATCCTACCATCATGTAAAACAATTACAGGCTTTCGTTTTACACTCACTTGGCAGGACGGTAGTACCTCCCTGGGTGGTTGCTGTCTACCAACTTATTACCTTTAATATATATATATATATATATATATATATATATATATATATATATATATATATATATATATATTTATATTTATATGAGGAACACTGCAATAGGCCTGTTGGCCCATACTAGGCAGGTGTGGGTAAACCCCTGTCAGTCAAGAATCTATTATCGTATGTTAATATATTTCTACCTAGGCTAGGTTAGTGGGTTGGTCACGTGAGACTCCTGGTGGTAATTACTGTAATTGTGACGACCTGCTGTTATGTTAAGTGAGGCACCACAACAGTACTCACCACCACCACAAAACCAAAGCAGTCACCACCACCACCACAGCACAATCATTACCACCACCACCACCACCTCCAATACTCATCACCACAACACTACTAAACCAGCCACCATCACAACACAGCCAGATGAAAATTAGACACATGTACAACATCTGGGTATCTTTATTGTAGACGTTTCGCCATCCAGTGGCTTTATTAATACAAATTCCAGGACATAACTTGAAGACAATAAAACTTTGTATATAGTTCTTCTGTCTTCATGTCCTGGAATCTGTACTGATACAGCCACTGGATGGCGAAACGTCCACAATAAAGATACCCAGATGTTGCACATGTGTCTTAATCATCAGCTTGTCGGTATTTTATACCATTATCAGCAACGATACATTTGTAAACAAAAATGCAAAGTACCATTAACACCAGCACTCGCTGACCATTTTCATATTCACTTTAAATTCAGCTGAAATTCCAGAGGTGTGGAGAAGTACACACCTCGCAGTCTTGTTTCACAAAGACAATAGTCACACATCATCAGAACATCAGAAAGAGGGAGCACTACAGCAGGTTTACTGACCCATACTAAGCAGTCCCTCAGCCTTAAGTCGACTCAAGGCTGAGGGACTGATTACCTCAGACTCCTCTTGTTTTTCACCATTCTCCTTTGTATGGACTGATGAAGCCACTGTGTGGCGAAACTTTTCCTCCATAAAGATACCCAAGTGTTGCACATGTGTCTAATTTATCAACCCCTTCGACTACTCTATTTCCAAACCAAAATTTTCACAGAAGTCTTTGAAAGGCTACTGAGACGCCAGTTTACTGTTATGGAAAAACATAACGTATACAAGTCGACATGAACGTAGATTCCTTTATCATGTTCGTCAGTAAGACATATCTGCCTTACTGCCGAAATCGTAGTGACACGATTGCAAACAAACC
>NC_091298.1:61028750-61056250 GCF_038502225.1 Cherax quadricarinatus
TGTATCAACAACAGCTGTATGAAGGAGTGTATCAACAACACTTGTATGAAGGAGTGTATCAACAACACTTGTATGAAGAAGTGTATCAACAACACTTGTATGAAGGAGTGTATCAACAACACTTGTATGAAGGAGTGTACCAACAACACTTGTATGAAGGAGTGTACCAACAACACTTGTATGAAGAAGTGTATCAACAACACTTGTATGAAGAAGTGTATCAACAACAGCTGTATGAAGGAGTGTACCAACAACACTTGTATGAAGAAGTGTATCAACATCAGCTGTATGAAGGAGTGTACCAACAACACTTGTATGAAGGAGTGTACCAACAACACTTGTATGAAGGAGTGTATCAACAACACTTGTATGAAGGAGTGTACCAACAACAGCTGTATGAAGAAGTGTATCAACAACACTTGTATGAAGGAGTGTACCAACAACACTTGTATGAAGAAGTGTATCAACAACACTTGTATGAAGAAGTGTACCAACAACAGCTGTATGAAGGAGTGTATCAACAACACTTGTATGAAGGAGTGTATCAACAACAGCTGTATGAAGAAGTGTATCAACAACAGCTGTATGAAGGAGTGTACCAACAACACTTGTATGAAGGAGTGTATCAACAACAGCTGTATGAAGGAGTGTATCAACAACACTTGTATGAAGGAGTGTATCAACAACACTTGTATGAAGGAGTGTATCAACAACAGCTGTATGAAGAAGTGTATCAACAACAGCTGTATGAAGGAGTGTACCAACAACACTTGTATGAAGGAGTGTATCAACAACAGCTGTATGAAGGAGTGTATCAACAACACTTGTATGAAGGAGTGTATCAACAACACTTGTATGAAGGAGTGTATCAACAACACTTGTATGAAGGAGTGTATCAACAACAGCTGTATGAAGGAGTGTACCAACAACACTTGTATGAAGAAGTGTATCAACAACAGCTGTATGAAGGAGTGTATCAACAACACTTGTATGAAGAAGTGTATCAACAACAGCTGTATGAAGAAGTGTATCAACAACAGCTGTATGAAGAAGTGTATCAACAACACTTGTATGAAGGAGTGTATCAACAACAGCTGTATGAAGGAGTGTATCAACAACACTTGTATGAAGGAGTGTATCAACAACAGCTGTATGAAGGAGTGTACCAACAACACTTGTATGAAGGAGTGTATCAACAACAGCTGTATGAAGGAGTGTATCAACAACACTTGTATGAAGGAGTGTACCAACAACACTTGTATGAAGGAGTGTATCAACAACACTTGTATGAAGGAGTGTATCAACAACACTTGTATGAAGGAGTGTATCAACAACACTCGTATGAAGGAGTGTACCAACAACACTTGTATGAAGGAGTGTATCAACAACACTTGTATGAAGGAGTGTATCAACAACACTTGTATGAAGAAGTGTATCAACAACACTTGTATGAAGAAGTGTATCAACAACACTTGTATGAAGAAGTGTATCAACAACACTTGTATGAAGAAGTGTATCAACAACACTTGTATGAAGGAGTGTACCAACAACACTTGTATGAAGAAGTGTATCAACAACACTTGTATGAAGAAGTGTATCAACAACACTTGTATGAAGAAGTGTATCAACAACACTTGTATGAAGAAGTGTATCAACAACACTTGTATGAAGAAGTGTATCAACAACACTTGTATGAAGAAGTGTATCAACAACAGCTGTATGAAGGAGTGTATCAACAACACTTGTATGAAGGAGTGTATCAACAACAGCTGTATGAAGAAGTGTATCAACAACAGCTGTATGAAGAAGTGTATCAACAACAGCTGTATGAAGAAGTGTATCAACAACACTTGTATGAAGGAGTGTATCAACAACAGCTGTATGAAGAAGTGTATCAACAACACTTGTATGAAGGAGTGTATCAACAACACTTGTATGAAGGAGTGTATCAACAACAGCTGTATGAAGAAGTGTATCAACAACACTTGTATGAAGGAGTGTATCAACAACAGCTGTATGAAGAAGTGTATCAACAACAGCTGTATGAAGGAGTGTACCAACAACACTTGTATGAAGAAGTGTATCAACAACACTTGTATGAAGGAGTGTATCAACAACACTTGTATGAAGGAGTGTACCAACAACACTTGTATGAAGGAGTGTATCAACAACACTTGTATGAAGAAGTGTATCAACAACACTTGTATGAAGAAGTGTATCAACAACACTTGTATGAAGAAGTGTATCAACAACACTTGTATGAAGAAGTGTATCAACAACACTTGTATGAAGAAGTGTATCAACAACACTTGTATGAAGGAGTGTATCAACAACACTTGTATGAAGAAGTGTATCAACAACACTTGTATGAAGGAGTGTATCAACAACACTTGTATGAAGAAGTGTATCAACAACAGCTGTATGAAGGAGTGTATCAACAACAGCTGTATGAAGGAGTGTATCAACAACACTTGTATGAAGGAGTGTATCAACAACACTTGTATGAAGAAGTGTATCAACAACACTTGTATGAAGGAGTGTATCAACAACACTTGTATGAAGGAGTGTACCAACAACACTTGTATGAAGGAGTGTACCAACAACACTTGTATGAAGAAGTGTATCAACAACACTTGTATGAAGAAGTGTATCAACAACAGCTGTATGAAGGAGTGTACCAACAACACTTGTATGAAGAAGTGTATCAACATCAGCTGTATGAAGGAGTGTACCAACAACACTTGTATGAAGGAGTGTACCAACAACACTTGTATGAAGGAGTGTATCAACAACACTTGTATGAAGGAGTGTACCAACAACAGCTGTATGAAGAAGTGTATCAACAACACTTGTATGAAGGAGTGTACCAACAACACTTGTATGAAGAAGTGTATCAACAACACTTGTATGAAGAAGTGTACCAACAACAGCTGTATGAAGGAGTGTATCAACAACACTTGTATGAAGGAGTGTATCAACAACAGCTGTATGAAGAAGTGTATCAACAACAGCTGTATGAAGGAGTGTACCAACAACACTTGTATGAAGGAGTGTATCAACAACAGCTGTATGAAGGAGTGTATCAACAACACTTGTATGAAGGAGTGTATCAACAACACTTGTATGAAGGAGTGTATCAACAACAGCTGTATGAAGAAGTGTATCAACAACAGCTGTATGAAGGAGTGTACCAACAACACTTGTATGAAGGAGTGTATCAACAACAGCTGTATGAAGGAGTGTATCAACAACACTTGTATGAAGGAGTGTATCAACAACACTTGTATGAAGGAGTGTATCAACAACACTTGTATGAAGGAGTGTATCAACAACAGCTGTATGAAGGAGTGTACCAACAACACTTGTATGAAGAAGTGTATCAACAACAGCTGTATGAAGGAGTGTATCAACAACACTTGTATGAAGAAGTGTATCAACAACAGCTGTATGAAGAAGTGTATCAACAACAGCTGTATGAAGAAGTGTATCAACAACACTTGTATGAAGGAGTGTATCAACAACAGCTGTATGAAGGAGTGTATCAACAACACTTGTATGAAGGAGTGTATCAACAACAGCTGTATGAAGGAGTGTACCAACAACACTTGTATGAAGGAGTGTATCAACAACAGCTGTATGAAGGAGTGTATCAACAACACTTGTATGAAGGAGTGTACCAACAACACTTGTATGAAGGAGTGTATCAACAACACTTGTATGAAGGAGTGTATCAACAACACTTGTATGAAGGAGTGTATCAACAACAGCTGTATGAAGGAGTGTACCAACAACACTTGTATGAAGGAGTGTACCAACAACACTTGTATGAAGGAGTGTATCAACAACAGCTGTATGAAGGAGTGTACCAACAACACTCGTATGAAGGAGTGTATCAACAACACTTGTATGAAGGAGTGTATCAACAACAGCTGTATGAAGGAGTGTACCAACAACACTCGTATGAAGGAGTGTATCAACAACACTTGTATGAAGGAGTGTACCAACAACAGCTGTATGAAGGAGTGTATCAACAACAGCTGTATGAAGGAGTGTATCAACAACAGCTGTATGAAGGAGTGTACCAACAACACTTGTATGAAGGAGTGTATCAACAACACTTGTATGAAGGAGTGTATCAACAACAGCTGTATGAAGGAGTGTATCAACAACACTTGTATGAAGGAGTGTACCAACAACACTTGTATGAAGGAGTGTATCAACAACACTTGTATGAAGGAGTGTATCAACAACACTTGTATGAAGGAGTGTACCAACAACACTTGTATGAAGGAGTGTATCAACAACACTTGTATGAAGGAGTGTACCAACAACACTTGTATGAAGGAGTGTATCAACAACACTTGTATGAAGGAGTGTACCAACAACAGCTGTATGAAGGAGTGTATCAACAACACTTGTATGAAGGAGTGTATCAACAACACTTGTATGAAGGAGTGTATCAACAACACTTGTATGAAGGAGTGTATCAACAACACTTGTATGAAGGAGTGTATCAACAACACTTGTATGAAGGAGTGTATCAACAACACTTGTATGAAGGAGTGTACCAACAACACTTGTATGAAGGAGTGTATCAACAACACTTGTATGAAGGAGTGTATCAACAACACTTGTATGAAGGAGTGTACCAACAACACTTGTATGAAGGAGTGTATCAACAACACTTGTATGAAGGAGTGTACCAACAACACTTGTATGAAGAAGTGTATCAACAACAGCTGTATGAAGGAGTGTATCAGCAACAGCTGTATGAATGAGTGTATCAACAACACTTGTATGAAGGAGTGTATCAACAACAGCTGTATGAAGGAGTGTATCAACAACACTTGTATGAAGGAGTGTATCAACAACAGCTGTATGAAGGAGTGTATCAACAACAGCTGTATGAAGGAGTGTATCAACAACAGCTGTATGAAGGAGTGTATCAGCAACAGCTGTATGAATGAGTGTATCAACAACACTTGTATGAAGAAGTGTATCAACAACAGCTGTATGAAGGAGTGTACCAACAACAGCTGTATGAAGGAGTGTACCAACAACAGCTGTATGAAGGAGTGTATCAACAACAGCTGTATGAAGAAGTGTATCAACAACAGCTGTATGAAGGAGTGTATCAGCAACAGCTGTATGAATGAGTGTATCAACAACACTTGTATGAAGAAGTGTATCAACAACAGCTGTATGAAGGAGTGTACCAACAACAGCTGTATGAAGGAGTGTATCAACAACACTTGTATGAAGGAGTGTATCAACAACAGCTGTATGAAGGAGTGTATCAACAACAGCTGTATGAAGGAGTGTATCAACAACACTTGTATGAAGGAGTGTACCAACAACAGCTGTATGAAGGAGTGTATCAACAACAGCTGTATGAAGGAGTGTATCAACAACACTTGTATGAAGGAGTGTACCAACAACAGCTGTATGAAGGAGTGTACCAACAACAGCTGTATGAAGGAGTGTATCAACAACACTTGTATGAAGGAGTGTACCAACAACAGCTGTATGAAGGAGTGTACCAACAACAGCTGTATGAAGGAGTGTACCAACAACAGCTGTATGAAGGAGTGTATCAACAACACTTGTATGAAGGAGTGTACCAACAACACTTGTATGAAGAAGTGTATCAACAACACTTGTATGAAGAAGTGTATCAACAACACTTGTATGAAGAAGTGTATCAACAACAGCTGTATGAAGGAGTGTATCAACAACACTTGTATGAAGGAGTGTATCAACAACAGCTGTATGAAGTGTATCAACAACAGCTGTATGAAGGAGTGTACCAACAACAAGATATAGTTAGTCACAAGTAAACAGGTTCAACGTAAACAGTACAAACAGTTGCTAGTAAGATGGAGGAACACGGGGGAAAAAAAGGAGGAGGAGGAGGAGACGGCCGGTAGGGAAGGGGAAGAGAAGACAGGAATCGAGGAGAGGGAGAGAAGAGACGGTGGGTAAAGATTAAGGAGAGGATATTAGTTTCAAGGAGAAATGTTGTAAGTTCTTATGGGAGTTTGGGCAAGAAGTATCGAAGGAAGAGTAGCAATAATTATGGAAGAGGATGAGGGGGAGAGGCTGGGACGGAAAGAGAGCGATGTAGGAAGGAGTCCTGCTGCCAGATATACCTATATATATATATATATATATATACATACATATATATATATATATATATATATATATATATATATATATATATATATATATATATATATATATATATAGGTAGTAGGTTGGTAGACAGCAACCACCCAGGGAAGTACTACCGTCCTGCCAGATGACTGTGAAACAGAAACCTGTAACTGTTTTGCATGATGGTAGGATTGCTGGTGTCTTTTTCTGTCTCATAAACACGCTAGATAACAGGGATATCTTGCTACTCCAACTTACACTTTGGTCACACTTCACAGACACGCATGCATATATATATACATACATCTAGGTTTTTCTCCTTTTTCTACATAGCTGTTGTTCTTCTTTATTTCTTCTATTGTCCATGGGGAAGTGGAAAAGAATCTTTCCTCCGTAAGCCATGCGTGTCGTATGAGGCGACTAAAATGCCGGGAGCAATGGGCTAGTAACCCCTTCTCCTGTAGACATTTACTAAAAAAGAGAAGAAGAAAAACTTTATAAAACTGGGATGCTTAAATGTGCGTGGATGTAGTGCGGATGACAAGAAACAGATGATTGCTGATGTTATGAATGAAAAGAAGTTGGATGTCCTGGCTCTAAGCGAAACAAAGCTGAAGGGGGTAGGGGAGTTTCGGTGGGGGAAATAAATGGGATTAAATCTGGAGTATCTGAGAGAGTTAGAGCAAAGGAAGGGGTAGCAGTAATGTTGAATGATCAGTTATGGAAGGAGAAAAGAGAATATGAATGTGTAAATGCAAGAATTATGTGGATTAAAGTAAAGGTTGGATGCGAGAAGTGGGTCATAATAAGCGTGTATGCACCTTGAGAAGAGAGGAATGTAGAGGAGAGAGAGAGATTTTGGGAGATGTTAAGTGAATGTATAGGAGCCTTTGAACCAAGTGAGAGAGTAATTGTGGTAAGGGACCTGAATGCTTAAGTAGGAGAAACTTTTATAGAGGGTGTGGTAAGTAAGTTTGGGGTGCCAGGTGTAAATGATAATGGGAGCCCTTTGATTGAACTTTGTATAGAAAGGGGTTTAGTTATAGGTAATACATATTTTAAGAAAAAGAGGATAAATAAGTATACAAGATATTATGTAGGGCGAAATGACAGTAGTTTGTTGGATTATGTATTGGTAGATAAAAGACTGTTGAGTAGACTTCAGGATGTACATGTTTATAGAGGGGCCACAGATATATTAGATCACTTTCTAGTTGTAGCTACACTGAGAGTAAAAGGTAGATGGGATACAAGGAGAATAGAAGCATCAGGGAAGAGAGAGGTGAAGGTTTATAAACTAAAAGAGGAGGTAGTTAGGGAAAGATATAAACAGCTATTGGAGGATAGATGGGCTAATGAGAGTATAGGCAATGGGGTCGAAGAGGTATGGGGTAGGTTTAAAAATGTAGTGTTAGAGTGTTCAGCAGAAGTTTGTGGTTACAGGAAAGTGGGTGCGGGAGGGAAGAGGAGCGATTGGTGGAATGATGATGTAAAGAGAGTAGTAAGGGAGAAAAAGTTAGCATATGAGAAGTTTTTACAAAGTAGAAGTGATGCAAGGAGGGAAGAGTATATGGAGAAAAAGAGAGAGGTTAAGAGAGTGGTGAAGCAATGTAAAAAGAGAGCAAATGAGAGAGTGGGTGAGATGTTATCAACAAATTTTGTTGAAAATAAGAAAAAGTTTTGGAGTGAGATTAACAAGTTAAGGAAGCCTAGAGAACAAATGGATTTGTCAGTTAAAAATAGGAGAGGATTATTATTATTATAATAAAAAAGAAGCGCTAAGCCAAAAAAAAAAATAGGAGAGGAGAGTTGTTAAATGGAGAGTTAGAGGTATTGGGAAGATGGAGGGAATATTTTAAGGAATTGTTAAATGTTGATGAAGATAGGGAAGCTGTGATTTCGTGTATAGGGTAAGGAGGAATAACATCTTGTAGGAGTGAGGAAGAGCCAGTTGTGAGTGTGGGGGAAGTTCGTGAGGCAGTAGGTAAAATGAAAGGGGGTAAGGCAGCCGGGATTGATGGGATAAAAATAGAAATGTTAAAAGCAGGTGGGGATATAGTTTTGGAGTGGTTGGTGCAATTATTTAATAAATGTATGGAAGAGGGTAAGGTACCTAGGGATTGGCAGAGAGCATGCATAGTTCCTTTGTATAAAGGCAAAGGGGACAAAAGAGAGTGCAAAAATTATAGGGGGATAAGTCTGTTGAGTATACCTGGTAAAGTGTATGGTAGAGTTATTATTGAAAGAATTAAAAGTAAGACGGAGAATAGGATAGCAGATGAACAAGGAGGCTTTAGGAAATGTAGGGGGTGTGTGGACCAGGTGTTTACAGTGAAACATATAAGTGAACAGTATTTAGATAAGGCTAAAGAGGTCTTCGTGGCATTTATGGATTTGGAAAAGGCGTATGACAGGGTGGATAGGGGGGCAATGTGGCAGATGTTGCAGGTGTATGGTGTAGGGGGTAGGTTACTGAAAGCAGTGAAGAGTTTTTACGAGGATAGTGAGGCTCAAGTTAGAGTACATAGGAAAGAGGGAAATTATTTCCCAGTAAAAGTAGGCCTTAGACAGGGATGTGTGATGTCACCGTGGTTGTTTAATATATTTATAGATGGGGTTGTAAGAGAAGTAAATGCGAGGGTCTTGACAAGAGGCGTGGAGTTAAAAGATAAAGAATCACACATAAAGTGGGAGTTGTCACAGTTGCTCTTTGCTGATGGCACTGTGCTCTTGGGAGATTCTGAAGAGAAGTTGCAGAGATTGGTGGATGAATTTGGTAGGGTGTGCAAAAGAAGAAAATTAAAAGTGAATACAGGAAAGAGTAAGGTTATGAGGATAACAAAAATATTAGGTGATGAAAGATTGGATATCAGATTGGAGGGAGAGAGTATGGAGGAGGTGAATGTATTCAGATATTTGGGAGTGGACGTGTCAGCGGATGGGTCTATGAAAGATGAGGTGAATCATAGAATTGATGAGGGGAAAAGGGTGAGTGGTGCACTTAGGAGTCTGTGGAGACAAAGAGGGGAATGTATGAGAGTATAGTTTTACCAACACTCTTATATGGGTGTGAAGCATGGGTGATGAATGTTGCAGCGAGGAGAAGGCTGGAGGCAGTGGAGATGTCATGTCTGAGGGCAATGTGTGGTGTGAATATAATGCAGAGAATTCGTAGTTTGGAAGTTAGGAGGAGGTGCGGGATTACCAAAACTGTTGTCCAGAGGGCTGAGGAAGGGTTGTTGAGGTGGTTCGGACATGTAGAGAGAATGGAGCGAAACAGAATGACTTCAAGAGTGTATCAGTCTGTAGTGGAAGGAAGGCGGGGTAGGGGTCGGCCTAGGAAAGGTTGGAGGGAGGGGGTAAAGGAGGTTTTGTGTGCGAGGGGCTTGGACTTCCAGCAGGCGTGCGTGAGCGTGTTTGATAGGAGTGAATGGAGACGAATGGTTTTTAATACTTGACGTGCTGTTGGAGTGTGAGCAAAGTAACATTTATGAAGGGGTTCAGGGAAACCGGCAGGCCAGACTTGAGTCCTGGAGATGGGAAGTACAGTGCCTGCACTCTGAAGGAGGGGTGTTAATGTTGCAGTTTAAAAACTGTAGTGTAAAGCACCCTTCTGGCAAGACAGTGATGGAGTGAATGATGGTGAAAGTTTTTCTTTTTCGGGCCACCCTGCCTTGGTGGGAATCGGCCAGTGTGATATTAATAATAATAATAATAATAATAATAATATATATATTATATATATATAATATATATATATATATATATATATATATATATATATATATATATATATATATATATATATATATATATATATATATATATATATATATGTCGTGCCGAATATGTAAAACTGGTCAATTAGCAAGAACTCATTTAAAATTAAGTCCTTTTTAAAATTTTCTCTTATACGTTTAAAGATATATTTTTTTCGTTAATGATAATGTAAAAAAAATTAATTTTGCTCCAAACGAATCTTAGAAAACTTACCTAACCTTATTATAACAAGAAAAATTTATTTTAGCCTAACCCAACTAAATATATTTTAGATTTGTTTACAGTAATTTAATACTAAACAAACACAGTGAAATATATTTTTTTTCGTTAGGTTTAGAATGATTTTGGCGAAATTATTGCATACACAAATTTTCACTTGTCCTATATGGCAAGATGAGCGTTGCTATTTAACCCCTTACGGGGTTAATAAGAGAGGCTGGCGGCGAGTGTGATGACAACACTGGTGGTCACCACCACTGGTGGTGTATTCCCTGTCACCACTGCTGGTGAGTTACCCATTAAACACACACACACATACACATACTATATATCTACGTCCACAGCAGGACTCGAACCTGCTAACTTTGTAACAGAGTCCACAGTACTTTACCACTGAATTGTTTGCGAATTGTTAAGCATTTCAAATCTCTTCCGTTGTCCACTGCATGTGACAGGATTCGATGATATAACTCTCCAAACGAGCTTGGTGCCCGGGGGTATTGGGTAACATCGTCTGGCTCCGGCTGGATGCCCATACTTATCTTGGGTCTACCTCAGTGGTAAAGTATTGTGGACTCTGTTACAGAGTTAGCAGGTTCGAGTCCTGCTGTGGACGTAGAGACAATGTTTGTGAATAATTTCGCCTGTTTGCGAATTGTTAAGTGTGTGTGTGTGTAATATATATATATATATATATATATATATATATATATATATATATATATATATATATATATATATATATATATATATATATATATATATATATATATACACACACACACTTAACAATTCGCAAACAGGCGAAATTATTCACAAACATTGTCTCTACGTCCACAGCAGGACTCGAACCTGCTAACTCTGTAACAGAGTCCACAATACTTTACCACTGAGGTAGACCCAAGATAAGTATGGGCATCCAGCCGGAGCCAGACGATGTTACCCAATACCCCCGGGCACCAAGCTCGTTTGGAGAGTTATATCATCGAATCCTGTCACATGCAGTGGACAACGGAAGAGATTTGAAATGCTTAACAATTCGCAAACAGTTCAGTGGTAAAGTACTGTGGACTCTGTTACAAAGTTAGCAGGTTCGAGTCCTGCTGTGGACGTAGATATATAGTATGTGTATGTGTGTGTGTGTTTAATGGGTAACTCACCAGCAGTGGTGACAGGGAATACACCACCAGTGGTGGTGACCACCAGTGTTGTCATCACACTCGCCGCCAGCCTCTCTTATTAACCCCGTAAGGGACGCTTATTAACACACATTTTTCTTCCTCTTTTTCTTATTTTCTCGCCACTCCTTCCCTCAGCTTTATTAACCTGGTATATTGTGGCCAGTCATACACCAGCACAACAGTACGTGTTGAAAGTTGTATTAACCTGGTATATTGTGGCCAGTCATACACCAGCACAACAGTACGTGTTGAAAGTTGTATTAACCTGGTATATTGTGGCCAGTCATACACCAGCACAACAGTACGTGTTGAAAGTTGTATTAACCTGGTATACTGTGGCCAGTCATACACCAGCACAACAGTACGTGTTGAAAGTTGTATTAACCTGGTATATTGTGGCCAGTCATACACCAGCACAACAGTACGTGTTGAAAGTTGTATTAACCTGGTATATTGTGGACAGTCATACACCAGCACAACAGTACGTGTTGAAAGTTGTATTAACCTGGTATATTGTGGCCAGTCATATACCAGCACAACAGTACGTGTTGAAAGTTGTATTAACCTGGTATATTGTGGACAGTCATACACCAGCACAACAGTACGTGTTGAAAGTTGTATTAACCTGGTATATTATGACCAGACAAATGCGACCATGCAGTAATATACAATAATTTAAAATTAGTAAATAAAATAGCAAAACTAAAAAAAAAAAAGGATATTGAAATTTATAACAAATACAAATTAATAGTGTCATGTAGGGGGTATTGAATGAAAATGATAATCGGGCAATATGGGAGTAAGGGATTATGTAGGCAGGGGATAGGCAGGCGAGGTGGTAGGAGAGATGATTAGCGGAGGTAAGCAATGTGAGGTCACTGGTGACTACACCTTCACCTCTCATTACTCTACCCACCACACTACTCACCCTCTCACTACTTGAAATAAAATAATGAATAAAAGAGTAAATAGCGGGGAGAGTGAATATTACTATTCTACTCAAACACAGTTTATTATTAAGTCTTTGTACAATAATATATTTGGGAACAGGAGAACATTATTGTGGTTAAGATAAATGGGATGGTACATATAAGCAGTGAGACAGGGAACACAATCAACTTGACGAAAATGAATATACCTTACAATATAGTTCAGAGGACAGTTCACCACAGGAACTAAGCCACAGGTCCCAAGATCTTCACAGCACGAGTACTGCTCCAAGCCAGTACTCTGCCCAATGTCTCCAACAGTCTCCTCCAGAGACTTCAGCAGTCTTCTCCCGAGCCCTGCACCCCAGCAGCAGCTCCTCTCGAATCTCCTGCTCAGAGCTCTGCACACAGCAACAGCTCTGCTCAAAGTCTCCCGATCATGCTGTTCCTTGGGCTTATATGGTGGTCCAAGCACCCTCCACAATGAGGTGTGCACAACGTGTACGACCTGACGCCGAGATCTGACGCCATTGACGAACAAAGGATCGGAGACTTAAGCCGAAAAGGCGTGGCTGACAGACGTTTGCCAAGGCAAGGTGTGACAATATAATTAGGTCTTCCCAGAGACCTCACAAGCCCAGCTGAATTACATCACAATAGCAAAGAAAGCTAAGTTCTTTCTCAGTAAGTTTAGCACCCCAGGAGAGGGTCCTGGCACGCAGGAGAGGGTCCTGGCACGCAGGAGAGGGTCCTGGCACGCAGGAGAGGGTCCTGGCACGCGGGAGAGGGTCCTGGCACGCGGGAGAGGGTCCTGGCACCTAGAAGAGGGTCTTGGCACGCAGGAGAGGGTCTTGGCACCTAGGAGAGGGTCCTGGCACCCAGGAGAGGGTGCTGGCACCCAGGAAAGGATCCTGACACCCAGGAGAGGGTTCTGGCACCCCAGGAGAGGGACCTGGCACCCCAGGAGAGGGTCCTGGCACCCAGGAGAGGGCCCTGGCACCCAGGAGAGGGTGCTGGCACCCCAGGAGAGGGCCCTGGAACCATCACTCTTTCTCTTCCTCAGAGTAGACATAGACAACAACTCTAACTACAGCTTCGTGTTATCTTTTTTGTACACAATATCCGATGAGTTATTAAATATTAATGCAGTATATGGCGTTCGACGAGGCTGTGTCAAGGTCAGAGTGTATATAGTGTTGCTGGCAGCAAAACTATGTAACATTTCAATATCTGAAACGCTAGCAGACTTTGGTAGTATAATGTTCGTGAGCGAATGAGTGTGTCTTGTTAATCTTCATTTGGTTTAACATTTCAGGTTCGTATGGTTTTCCTGTTTTTTTCCCTTAATTCTTAAGCAAAGACTTGTTACTGTAAATGGATTTTACGTTGAATGAGCAGTTTGAGTGTTTTATCTGACTGATGACTTTAACTTGTTTGTCTCTCCGGTGGTTTGTGTGATGCTAACGTTTTGAACAGTTCTCTAAGTACTTCTCTCCATCTGCAGAGAGACTCTCTTGTGGTCTCGAGTTTCCGAGTCTTACCTATGCTTTTAGCGTCATTGTGCTGGGTTATCTCCTCAGCTGGTTTCAGTTGTGATTGATTAGTTTCCAGTTAATATTTCCATTATTCAAGCTCAGTTGGTTATATTCCTAATACGATAATTAGATTGCGATTTACTCTAATAAGGAGGATTTTAACATGGCTATTTTTCCATTAGTTCATTATTATATGTGAATATGTATAGCCAGAGATCCTTTCCCTTTTGGTTGAATTTAATATTTTAACAGTTGTTTTCTGTGAGATTGTTTGTACAAACTACTGCTATTTTATATGTTATCGTGTTTGGTTCATGTATTACTTCTGGGTGAGCGTACGGTACATTCAGGTTCATTCAATACAGGAGCTCTGTTGTAAACTTCTTGCCTGTCCAGCTGTCTCTGTCAGTCGCCTGGCTTCCAGCATATTTATTTTCATTACGGTGAACTCCAGAAGCTAGTACCTAAGACAGTGTGGCAGGGCTAGAAGGAACACCTAACACTTTGTAAATATGTTCTTGACGTTTATTGTATTCTCAGTGTATGCGTCTTGTTCACAACCGTCCCATGTACTCGAAATTATAATTTGTTTTAGAGCGTTCGTCATTATATACATTAATAAAACCACTTCCATAGTCTATACGAGTAAATATTCTTTGTGATTTCGAGGGACACATAAGCAATCACTAAGACGTATTTATTGGAGAACATTTAAGGTTTCTAATATGTGCTAGTGATTGCTTACGTGTCTTTCTAAACTAGTTTATCGGTATCTCTTATGAAGGTTTATACAAAGTGTTATATGTGTATAATTTTCTATTTCAGGATCGTCAGGTCCAGTGTTTGACCTGGTGCCGCCGTCAAAGGGTTACCATGGGTTGGTCTCTGAAGATGACACCATCGTGGAGGTACAGCCTGCCATCAGTGCCTCGCCCGACGTCTGCTCCTTCAGGATCGTCAACAAGCATCACGGAGAGGCGCCATTCGTTGTAAGTTACTCTTGTGGCCACGGTTAGCTGGGGATTCCAGGCTGCCTTCACAGAAATTCGTATGGCAGAGACACAGAGACGGATTTCTTCTAGGCTGTGCCGCTGAAGTCTTGGAGATAAGCCGCAGTAAGCGGCTAACCTATTTCCCGAGTTTATCGAAAGAGATAGTCCCGAAACAAGAGAGAGTCTTGATTTCCTTGTTTGTTTTTTAGGAAGTCTTTCATAGACCGACTAACCCTCAGTCCCCTTCCTATACATCTCTCCTAACCATAAATAACAAAACAGGCACAATACCGTGACTGTAATAATACACAAATAACCCGCACATAGAAGAGAGAAGCTTACGACGACGTTTCGGTCCGACTTGGATCATTTACAAATGGTCCAAGTCGGACCGAAACGTCGCCGTAAGCTCCTCTCTTCTATGTGCGGGTTATTTGTGTACTCAACTAACCCATCTTCTTTAACTTCCAAATCCTCCGTCTTTCCTATCCTATTCCCTCAGCTATTTACCCCTCCCTTTCCGTCTCTTTCCGCCTTCCCCTCCCTGCCCATCACCCCATTCTCTCTCTTCCCCTCTCTCCCTCCCTCCCTTCTCTGGACAAGGTAGTGGCTGACAACGTGCCAGAGACGAGTGGAACAGTAAGTTGAAGATCATAACAGAGTAGGAGAGACAGCTGTCAGGGACGGAGTTTGTGGGAGTCGAAGCCAAGAGCCATGTTGAGGCTCGCTTATAATGCAACTTCCTCTTCGAGTGCCTTGTCAATTACTGGAATTCTGTCGTGTTGCGTGTGCAGGTATTGTGTTGCGGTTGCAGGTGTAGGGTTCACTGTACGGATGATTGTGTACATGTATTGTTGTCCGTACAGGTGTTCGTTTTTATTGCGTGTACATGGTATTATGTTTGTGTACAAGGATTGTTTGCACTGTGTATCCATATATTGTTTGTACTGTGTGTACAGATATTCAGCCTCTCTTCAGTGTGATATAATTCCGCTTTTTTTTCTATGACACATGTACAAATCAGATTTGGTATTAACCAGGATCAATATTTGATCATGTCCACCCTGATCTCCAGTGTATATCGCAACGAGAATTGTAACCCTCAAACATCGTGTTCCCTATCCACTTGAGATTTCAGTTTCCTGGTTGACCAAGCAAACACCAGACGAGACTGGCCTGTGGCCGGGCTCCTGGAGTAGAAAGACCCTCGGAACTCATCAAAGGTATATCAAAGGTAAAGGGGTGGATATGGGGCCGTTTTTCACACCTCCATTTTCTATAGATTCGACAAATATGTCGCTGACAGATTATCATTCAGTGTATATTTCTGTCCACCACTGTGTTGACGGCTGACATATTGGTGTCACCTGTTGCATGTTTGCTGACATTTGGTGGCGTCATCTGTTGCGCTGTGCTGGTCCAGCCACGTTACTAGTGGCATGTTCGTGTCAAATGTTGCACAGTCTACCTGGTCTACCTGGAGGGTATTCCGGGGATCAACGCCCCCGCGGCCTGGTCCACGACCAGGCCTCCAAGTTCGTGTCAAATGTTGCACATCCAAGTGAAGTGTTCGTGTCAAGTGTTGCACAGGCACTTGGTGTTAAAATAAACTTGCCCACAGAGTTGCTACCACCTTGCAACTCATTAGCATCACTTTAGTTAATTCTGGCTACACCTGCAGGTCCATTTCCTACAAGTATACTCGTCAACAGTATTACGTGTGTAGTATACTTGGATGAGAGTAAGACACATGTGCAACATCTGGGTATCTTTATTGTAGACGTTTCGCCATCCAGTGGCTTTATCAATACAAATTCTAGGACATAACTTGAAGACAGTAGAACTATGTACTTGGATATATTTTCTAGCAACATTTATAGGCAGGGTCCTTGGCCAGGCTTGAAGTCACATTACCGCAGGGCGACCCTCACATATAGGCTGAGAGGCCTCTCTGTTTTCGACTAGGCCTGGCAGTGAGTAGGAGCGAAGGCTGGCCTCCACTCGGATACCAATAATACGCCTCCATAACAGTCGACAATTGTTTCTTTGCTTCGAACAGTCCATCAACGAACCTATCTAACATACTCAAGAAGCCAAACCAAATTTAGTCACACTGCACCTCGTTCTACTGTGCCAGTGGCAGCTGTCGGCGGAGTCCAGGTTACTGCCTGACCGCACGTCCCTTACAAGCCCAGCCTTGAAAAATCCAGCGACCTGGTCATTATTAACTGGTTTAGGTGTCGTTTTATAAGCTCCTGGGTTTATAACCGAAAATAGTGACATTCTTACATTGAAAGAAGAGAGTAAAAAGAATTCCCACGTCACACTGGAATGTTTGGTGGCTGCTGTTGAACAGCCGTGTTAAATGGTGGCAGATAATGAACAACCGACTGACTTATTGGTGTCAGCTGCTGAACACAAAACTAGGTGACCAAATATTGGACACTTTCACAGAAATGGTAGAAATTTAGTGTCCCCATTAGACTGGACATCGTGCTTCAAAATTCTTCTTGGAAAAAGGCCATTTCGCCAGTCACCAGTCACCTTCAGTAATGTGAAGGTGGTGGCAACCTTCACCCTCCCCCCCCCCACCACCAGTCATCTTCAGCTACGAAGGAAGGTGTCAACCCTCATATTTATTTACCAGGGAAAGCTTTTAAACCGCGCGAGGCCACTACCTCGGATTAAAGGCGAGTTGGCTGGTATTTTCGAACGGGGGGCAGAAAGGCAGAAGCCTGGTCACGGTGGGTGATTCTTCAGGAAGGTTTTTATTGACTAAATTGGATCCATCAGTAATGGGCTGCTGCCACATTCTGTGTGAAAGTTTCTACAGTGGAAAGAAAAGCTAACTGTGCTCTCCCTGTCGTATTCCATCACGCAGGATGGGGGTTCCTAGGTTAGGTAAGGTTTGTCAGGAAACAGGAGAAGTGTTTCCTGACCCTGGTCTTACATGTGATGGCCCGCCGTTGGAGCTTTTGGTCATCTGACCGAGGCCTTCTACTGGCTTACCCCTCAACCCCTGTAAAAATTATGGTTATGATTATAACCATTTTGGGGGGGATCCTAAATAGTGTTGAAAGTCTGTTAGCCTGAGCTGGGGACCGTCAGCAGGATAGAGAGGCTATCTTTATTTTGAAGACGTGAACATTGAAAAAATACCTCTGGTGTTGCACATGGGTTTAATTCATCGTAACAGGTCTCGTGGTGAGGTTCCTCACTCGACCACTTTCTACAGAAATCTTGTAGTTACTGGAACACTTGTTAATATGCCATGAGAGATCACCTGATACCAGTCTTAATGACTCAGTGCCTCGTTAAAAGTATTTTAAGAATTGTGTCGTAGCTTACTTGTCCTTAATTCCAGGTCACAGATTGTGTACGTTGTAGAGCACTTGGCTCTCGCCTCATTAACTATACAATAACCTTTGTGTGTGTGTGTGATGAGAGGAAGGATATCGTGGGGGGGGGGCTATGCCGTTAGAATGGGCATTACTTTCTCTGGCTCATTTAATCAAAGGAATACAAGAGTAAAGGCATTTTTAGCATTTTCCTGGTGTATTGAGGTGGGAGTAGCAGACGACTTCATAGTGGGATTGTCACCTGGCAGGTGCTGTGTTGATCAATGTCCAGCAGTGTTATGGCATTTCTACCATTGTTCTCGTTCTCAGTTATTTTTGCTAGAGTGACAGGTGAAAGGAAGGTGGTAAACCTACTGTTAATGCCAGTGAACGGAAGAAATATTTGGCGAGAATTTTGTTAGTACGAAGAGTGTAGGCTGGGAGGCTGCTTGTCGTGAGGGTAGTAACCATTATACTGGAGAGTAATAATATCTTACACTTGACACTTTATGAAGCCACTTGAGGTAACACTTATGATAAACTTTGCTCTAATGAAGGATAAAAAGTGTCTTGGTAGAGACATTTGTTTTATCAAGTGATAATTCTAAGGTGTTGCAATTAAGATTAAAGTGAAGAATTAGACACATGTGCAACATCTGGCTATCTTTATTTGTAGACGTTTCACCATCCAGTGGCTTTATCAGTACTATACAAGGACATAATGTTCAGACTGTACAACTATATACAGAAGATAAGGTAATCATTCCCTCAGCCTTGGAGTACAGACTAAAGTGTTCTTCAACTCCAAGGCTGAGGGACTGATTACCTACTCTTCTGTACATAATTTTACATTCTTCACATTACGTCTTTGTACTGATAAAGCCACTGGATGGCGAAACGTCTACAATAAAGGTACCCAGATATTGCACATGTATCTAATTCTTCATCTTGTCGGTAATGTATAACATTCACCTACAATCATTTACATGATTGGTTAACAAATTTATTTGGAATTAAGGTTTGTGTTGAAGACAGACTCGTACCTTCACAGTGGTGGTACAGTAGTTTTCATTATTGATATACGTGGCGAGGCTGGTGAAATATGTTACTGTGTTGCTACTGGACTCACTCTCAGCCATGTTCAATGTTTACTTCGTGTTTTATATAAATTGAATATGATTATTTACCGTCTATAATTTTTTTATTTTGTCTGTTATATCTTATAGACAGTATGATTTCCTGTAGATGATTCCAGGAGGCACCGCCCCTGTGGCCCTGTCCCAGACCAGGCCTCCTGCTGGATGGTGCCCACGTTGACCTGTGTGTTGGCCACTGCACACTGCTCACCGTAGACACTATAGCCTGGTTGATCAGTAGCTGCCTTAAGGAATTGGCTAGGTTTCTTAACGACAGCTGGGGTTCTGCTGGTGATTCACTTTAGGCACGAAGGGAACGTGGTGAAAAATGTTGATCCTGTTAAAGCATTAAGTTATTTCTTGGTATACTGAGTGGTGCAGCAACTGCGAGAGGCAGGAGCGACCTGCTCTAAAGCCATGTTTCCTGGCATGGGTCGCATCCTGGGGACAAAATTGACCTGATTTGCCCAAAATACTTTGTATAACAAGGGACTGTCTATAATAATAATATTTTTTCTACCAGTACATGTACAAGGTGTACAGTCCCAGCTGACGTCACTGACATACTACTATATAAAAAGACCCTTGTTATGCAGAGTATTTCTGGCAAAATAGGTCAGTTTTGTCCCCAGGATGCCACCCACACCAGTCATTGATATCAGGCCTGTATACATTGTTCATACACTTGTAAAAATAAAGATTCAAAAAATTGTTGTGAATCTGTGTTCTTAGGAATGTTAATATTTAAAACATTTTCATAAATTTTGATAGTTGGAGGCGACAGTGTTATCATGACTGGTCTCTTAATATACCTAGTTGGATGAATCTTATTGTAGCCACCTGGCCCAGTGGTTTACGCACTGGCCTGGAGTTCTACCACTCACTTGCCATGGGTTCTAACACACCCATACTGTCGTTTTTTCGGTGCTATCAGCCTATAGTTTTTTGTTGTTGTTGTTGTTGTTGTTGTTGTAATTGCTTAGCTGCCATTTTTGAGGAGTGGGGCTGTAGCCTTGATGTTTAATGACTGTGGGATGATCCCAGTGTCTAGGTTTCTTGTGGGATGATCCCAGTGTCTAGGTTTCTTGTGGGATGATCCCAGTGTCTAGGTTTCTTGTGGGATGATCCCAGTGTCTAGGTTTCTTGTGGGATGATCCCAGTGTCTAGGTTTCTTGTGGGATGATCCCAGTGTCTAGGTTTCTTGTGGGATGATCCCAGTGTCTAGGCTCCTTGTGGGATGATTCCAATGTCTAGGTTTCTTGTGGGATGATCCCAGTGTCTAGGTTTCTTGTGGGATGATCCCAGTGTCTAGATTTCTTCTGGGATGATCCCAGTGTCTAGGCTCCTTGTGGGATGATTCCAATGTCTAGGTTTCTTGTGGGATGATCCCAGTGTCTAGGTTTCTTGTGGGATGATCCCAGTGTCTAGATTTCTTCTGGGATGATCCCAGTGTCTAGGCTCCTTGTGGGATGATTCCAGTGTCTAGGTTTCTTGTGGGATAATCTCAGTGTCTAGGCTCCTTGTGGGATGATCCCAGTGTCTAGGCTCCTTGTGGGATGATTCCAGTGTCTAGGTTTCTTGTGGGATAATCTCAGTGTCTAGGCTCCTTGTGGGATTATTCCAGTGTCTAGGTTTCTTGTGGGATGATTCCAGTGTCTACGTTTCTTGTGGGATGATTCCAGTGTCTAGGTTTCTTGTGGGATGATCTCAGTGTCTAGGCTCCTTGTGGGATGATTCCAGTCTTCAGGCTCCTTGTGGGATGATCCCATTGTCCAGGTTCCTTGTGGGATGATCCTAGTGTCCAGGGTCCTAGTGGGATGATCCCAGTCCAGGTTCCTTGTGGGATGATCCCAGTGTCCAGGTTCCTAGTGGGATGATCCCAGTGTCCAGGTTCCTAGTGGGATGATCCTAGTGTCCAGGCTCCTTGTGGGATGATCGTATTGTCCAGGCTCCTTGTGGGATGATCGTATTGTCCAGATTCCTTGTTGGATGATCCTAGTGTCCAGGTTCCTTGTGGGATGATCCTAGTGTCCAGGTTCCTTGTGGGATGATCCTAGTGTCCAGGTTCCTTGTGGGATGACCCTAGTGTCCAGGCTCCTTGTGGGATGATCGTATTGTCCAGGCTCCTTGTGGGATGATCGTATTGTCCAGATTCCTTGTGGGATGATCCTAGTGTCCAGGTTCCTTGTGGGATGATCCTAGTATCCAGGTTCCTTGTGGGATGACCCTAGTGTCCAGGCTCCTTGTGGGATGATCCTAATGTCCAGGCTCCTTGTGGGATGATCCTAGTGTCCAGGTTCCTTGTGGGATGATCCTAGTGTCCAGGTTCCTTGTGGGATGATCCTAGTGTCCAGATTCCTTGTGGGATGATCCTAGTGTCCAGGCTCCTTGTGGGATGATCCTAGTGTCCAGATTCCTTGTGGGATGATCCTAGTGTCCAGGTTCCTTGTGGGATGATCCTAGTGTCCAGGCTCCTTGTGGGATGATCCTAGTGTCCAGGCTCCTTGTGGGATGATCCTAGTGTCCAGGCTCCTTGTGGGATGATCCTAGTGTCCAGGTTCCTTGTGGGATGATCCTAGTGTCCAGATTCCTTGTGGGATGATCCTAGTGTCCAGGTTCCTTGTGGGATGATCCTAGTGTCCAGGCTCCTTGTGGGATGATCCTAGTGTCCAGGCTCCTTGTGGGATGATCCTAGTGTCCAGGCTCCTTGTGGGATGATCCTAGTGTCCAGGTTCCTTGTGGGATGATCCTAGTGTCCAGGCTCCTTGTGGGATGATCCTAGTGTCCAGGCTCCTTGTGGGATGATCCTAGTGTCCAGGCTCCTTGTGGGATGATCCTAGTGTCCAGGCTCCTTGTGGGATGATCCTAATGTTCAGGCTCCTTGTGGGATGATCCTAGTGTCCAGGCTCCTTGTGGGATGATCCTAGTGTCCAGGCTCCTTGTGGGATGATCCTAGTGTCCAGGCTCCTTGTGGGATGATCCTAGTGTCCAGGCTCCTTGTGGGATGATCCTAGTGTCCAGGCTCCTTGTGGGATGATCCTAGTGTCCAGGCTCCTTGTAGGATGATCCTAATGTCCAGGCTCCTTGTGGGATGATCCTAATGTCCAGGCTCCTTGTGGGATGATCCTAGTGTCCAGATTCCTTGTGGGATGATCCTAATGTCCAGGCTCCTTGTGGGATGATCCTAGTGTCCAGATTCCTTGTGGGATGATCCTAGTGTCCAGGTTCCTTGTGGGATGATCCTAGTGTCCAGGATCCTTCTCCATAGAATATTTAAGGGACGTGATGGTGTTTTTTTTTTTTAATTCTTGGTGAAGGAAGGGTTCCAAGAGTGTGTCCTGTAATAGAGTGCATGAGCGTGTTATTATTGTCTTCTGTGATATCGACTGAGGGTTACATCTGTGTCAGAGATGTTGCCACAGTTTTTCGTCGTTCGTGAAAAAAAAAAATTTGGATTGTCGGTCTTTAGCCTGATTAACGAGTCACTCAGCACAGTTGTATTGCTATATCGCTCAACACACAGTTGTATTATTCAGTATTTCACTCAACACAGTTGCATTGTGACTTCAGTATTTCACACATTTCTTTGTTGTGAATTTTAAACGCATGATCTTTTTTAGTAAAGGTAAAACAGGGAATAATATTTACACAATGTACATTCACAGAAGTTTTTGCATTTTTTTAATTTTGAAATGTTAGTATGATGTACATAATACTAAAATACGGTGGTAATTAATGATGACTGTTTAAGCTGGGATATCCCAGTATTATAAATATTTTGTTTATGGGGAAACGCTAAATCCGAATGGACTAGAAACGCGCATAAGCAATTGTAGTATAATGCGAGCCCTTGTTGACAACGTTTCGCTCACCAGGGGCTGCTTGGAACATGTCTTCCATACATGTGTCAGTGTTATATACCTAGTTTAATTTTCGGTATATGTTTAAACACAAAACGTTGACCCCATAATAACTTGGTAGTACCTGGCAAAATCCCCACTATGGGCGAAACATCGGGCTGTTACTAAACGTTGGAGCTGGGTAGAAGTCAAATGATGCTTGCAGCCTATCTACGCTGCTCTATAGTCATTTCCTGTGTAAATTTATATTTTGGGAGAGAATAGCGCAAAAAAATATGTATTTTGGCGCGAATGCCGCCCCAGGGCCAATCAACGTTTAGTATTTGAGTCGAGCAACGAGTCTAGCCAATCACAGCGAATGTAAACAAAAGACGCGCCATTTCCCTTAGGTTATAACAGCTTGTTCTTCAAGTACGTCTTCACGTGGAAGCTTGTCCTACAAGTACGTCTTCACGTGGAAACTTGTTCTACAAGTACATCTTCACCTGGGAGCTTGTTGTACAAGTAGGTGTTCAGGTGGTGGCCAGAACATGGTATATCATCAGTATTCTTGGTGAGAGAATCATTGCCTGCTTGCTCCCGCCTTCGTCTTATATATATCCTCCCCCATTCTTCTCTGAAGCTCTTATATACGAGCAAAGTTTACCATTAACGATATCACTCTTGTTAAGTATTCTCCGCTCACCCAAGTTTACACCAATTTATAGATTTTTCGAATTTCGCCTCCCTGAAATTTCCTGGCGTTTTGCGCATCCAGCCCAGGCGACACCTACGCAAGTGACTTAACTTTATACGCACACCACTTACACAAGTGGCGGTAACTTTATACGGACACCACTTACACAAGTGGCGGTAACTTTATACGGACACCACTTACACAAGTGGCGGTAACTTTACGTGTACACACGTGGCTCATAGGTTGTACGCACACATAAGAACATAACGAAGGAACACTGCAGCAGGCCTACTGGCCCATGCGAGGCAGGTCCAAGTCTCCCACCAGCTTAAGCCAATGCACCCAAACTAGTCAGGTCAGGTCACCTTGACTTAAGGGAGGAACACGGCAACCGACCTGGTAGCACAAGCTATCAGGTCCAACTCACACCCACCCACATCCACTCATGTATTTATCCAACCTATTTTTAAAGCTACACAACGTTCTGGCCTCTATAACTGTACTTGGGAGTTTGTTCCACTCATCCACAACTCTATTACCAAACCAGTACTTTCCTATATCCTTCCTGAATCTGAATTTTTCCAACTTAAAACCATTGCTGCGAGTCCTGTCTAGGCTAGATATTTTCAGCACACTATTTACATCCCCTTTATTTATTCCTGTCTTCCATTTATACACCTCAATCATATCCCCCCTAATTCTACGTCTTTCTAGAGAGTGCAGATTCAGGGCCCTTAGTCTATCCTCATAGGGAAGGTTTCTGATACATGGGATCAACTTTGTCATCCTCCTTTGTACATTTTCCAGAGCATTTATATCCATTCTGTAATACGGTGACCAAAACTGTGCAGCATAATCTAAATGAGGCCTAACCAAGGATGTATAGAGTTGAAGAACAACCTGAGGACTCCTATTATGTATGCTTCTTGATATGAAGCCAAGGATTCTATTAGCTTTATTGCGAACACTTATGCACTGTTGTCTTGGTTTCAGATTACTGCTAACCAGAACTCCTAAATCTTTTTCGCAATCCGTAATATTAAGATCTACATTATTTAGTTTATATGTGGCATGATTATTGTCCTGTCCAACATTTAGAACTTTGCATTTGTCTATATTAAACTGCATCTGCCACCTCTCCGACCACTGCATCAGTCTATTCAAATCTTCCTGGAGTGCTCTAATGTCCTCGTCAGAATGAATTGGACGGCCTATTTTGGTGTCATCTGCAAACTTGCTGATGTCGCTCTTTATGCCCTCATCTATGTCGTTTATGTATATTGTGAACACCAGGGGGCCCAACACTGACCCCTGTGAAACACCGCTCGTGACGCTTCCCCACTCTGATTTCTCCCCATTTATGCAAACTGCTGCCTATTTGTCAACCATGCCTCTATTCAGGAAAAAATTTCTCCTATTCCATGTGCCTTAATTTTCCTCAATAGTCTCTGATGTGGGACCTTGTCAAAAGCCTTACTGAAGTCCATATACACAATATCATATTCATTACCATGATCAACCTCCTCAAATACCTTAGTGAAAAAAGTTAATAAATTCGTAAGGCAGGAACGCCCCTTTGTAAAACCATGCTGAGATTCGTTGATTAATTTATGCTTTTCAAGGTGGCTACGAACTGCCTCGGCAATTATTGATTCCATAAATTTTCCCACTATGGAGGTTAGGCTTATTGGTCTATAGTTCGAAGCTAAGGACCTGTCACCTGCTTTGAAAATAGGTATCACATTTGCCATTTTCCACTTATCTGGCACCATGCCAGTTTGTAGTGATATGTTGAAAAAATTAGCCAAAGGTTTGCTAAGCTCCTCTTTACATTCCTTTAGAACCCTTGCATACAGTTCATCAGGGCCTGGGGGTTTGTTAGGTTTTAATTTATCTATTTGCCTAAGGACCATGTCACTTGTGACTAATCGTGCACAGTTTATTATCGTCCTGTTCCACATAATTTATCATTTCTGGAATATCGCTGGTATCCTCCTGTGTAAAAACTGAGAGGAAGTATGTGTTAAAACTTCTACACATTTCCTTATCACTGTCAGTGAGCTGACCTGAGGAACTTTTGAGTGGGCCTATCTTGTCTCTGATCTTACTTCTGTATACCTGAAAGAATCCTTTTGGGTTAGTCTTCGAATCTCTTGCAACTTTAACCTCATAATCTCTTTTTGCTTTTCTAATTCCTTTTTTTTATTTCTCTCTTTAACTGAATATATCGATTTCTTAATTGCCCCTCCCCTCTTTTGATTTGCCTATATATGCCTCTCTTTTGACCAGTTAGATATTTTAATCTATTGTTCATCCATTTAGGATCATTTTTGTTTGATCTGATTTCCCTATTTGGAACATAATTTGACTGAGCAGCTAGAACTATGTCCTGGAAAGCGTCATATCGGCAACCATCACCATCTGCCTGACCCTTAGTCAGGTCATTCCAGTTCAGCCCACCTAAGTAATTTTTCAGTCCTATGAAATCAGCCAAGCGGAAGTCAGGGACAGAGACTTGATTGCCATTATTAGGGGAATTCCATGATATATTAAAACTGAGTGATTTGTGATCACTTTCCCCAAGCTCATCATTAACCTCAAGATTATTAATTAGTGTTTCCCTACTGGCAAGAACCAAGTCAAGGAGGTTATTTCCCCTAGTTGGCTCTGTCACAAACTGTTTTAAAAAACAATCCTGGATCGTATCAAGAAAGTCACCTGACTCTAAATTTCCTGTCAAATTGCTCCAGTCAATCTGTCTATAGTTGAAATCTCCCATTAGCACAACATTTTCGTATGTAGATGCCTTACGAATTTCGTCCCATAGAAGTTTACTGCACTCCCTATCAAGATTTGGGGCCCTGTAAATCACACCCAAAATTAGTTTTTCTCGGCCCTCGAGAAGCTGTAACCAAACAGATTCAGTGGCTGACGCTTCTAATTTAATATCTTGTCTAACACAACAATTTAAATTGTCTCTGACATACATCGCTACTCCACCACCTTTCCTGTTGACCCTGTCAGTGTGGAATAATTTATAGCCTTGTATGTGACATACAGAGGGCATCTCTCTATCTTTCAGATTGAGCCAGGTCTCTGTTATAGCAATAATATCTATGTTTCCTGCACTTGCAATTAATCTTAGCTCATCTATCTTATTTCTTACACTCCTGCTATTAGTATAGTAAACCTTAAGGGAGCTAGTCCCTTGCTGCCCTCTGCTGTCCCCCTTTGTTTGCTGACCTGATCTATTGTTTTTATTTATAACTTCATGCTGAATGCCTTTTATACATTTACTGTTTCCAACCCTAGTGTTGCAACCTGCTTGTTTCCCACACACACCCATACCTCTATCTTCCATCAGTTTAAAATCATAGGCATTTCACCAATGGCCTTCTCAATCGAGTCTGCAAGTGCTACCACCCCAGCCCCAGAGAGATGTACCCCATCCCTTGCATACATATCATGTTTGCCATAAAAGCTGTTCCAGTTGTCAATGAATGGGATTGCAAGTTCCTTACAGTAAATTCCTAGCCAGCAATTTACACCAATTGCCCTAGACAACCATTCATTTCCTACTCCCCTTCTAGGCAAGATGCTACATATGATTGGGATCCCTCCCTTAGACTTAATGAAATCTATAGCTGACCTGTACTTATCTAGCAGCTCTTCTCTCTAGCCCTTCCCAATATCATTTC